>NC_133450.1:218339108-218441608 GCF_048565385.1 Saimiri boliviensis | reverse complement strand
AGCCATCCTAGTATTCATTCATGCATTTTTCTCCAGAATAATATGAAATATCACAAAATAGCTTTATAGAGAAAAATTCCAAGGCCTAGCTTCGGCCACAAAAGTCAACAAAAACTGAATCAAGTATGAAATTCCATCTTCCACACAAAATATAATCAATAATCTTACCTATAAGATATGTGCTGAAATATAAATTCCACAGGTTATATAAAGGGCAGTTTAACCAAGAATTCTAATTGTTACAGCTTTTATGGATTCAAGTTAGAATGTTAATGCTTATTTAATATAGTTTTCTGAAGCCCAATTCAACTTCTCCCTTACTTCCCTAGTGAAGAAAATATTCCTGTGAAGTTCAATTTAGCGACATTGGTGCACAAGCTCATAAACAGAATTTTACGCTTCTGAAAAGAGGTAAGTGATAAACAGTTCATTAGCCATGTTAATGAAATTATGTTTTAGGGGAAAAAAGACGATGACACAAAAATTTTAGTTATTTTTATACAGAGACAGTACAATAAAAACTTCATATTCAGTATCTCCAATTAGGTCAATTAATATTCAGAAAAATCCTGTAACATTTCGTTTAAATAATCATGGAGGGGAGGAGAATCCACCAATGTTCTGGAAGCTTCTCTAGACCTTTCAATCAATTTTATTTATATGCAAAACCAAGAGAAACTAAAGGAAAAAAAAAAGGGGGGAAAAAAAAAAAAAACAAAGCTCCTCCTGATGCTAAAGCTCTCAATTTACTGACAGGCAAATGGCTTCATGCTGCCACTTAATCTCATTTCTTGCATAATGCCCTCTAATTAGCATATCAAAGTGAATTAATACTTCTAGGGCATTAGCAATGGGGAAATCTGCTCCAGGCTCACAATAGCAGTTAAGAGAGAGCCAAGAAATCCTCAAAAACACCACAAACCACTTTGCATTGCAAAACTGTTCAATTTATTTATCCTCTCTCTCTAAACACTTTTACCGCACACTGTTTTACTACTGTTCACCAAACAAAAATGATAATTGCCAAAGTTACCAGCATCTGTAATGCCTGTTTAGAATCTTAATTTAGACTATGTTGCAGATAATTTCTATATGCAACCATTTGTTCTATTATAAATGTTAATATGGAGACAGTGAAAATGTTGACATTCTCAATTAGTTAATTTGAATTTGAAATAAAATTTTATGGGAATTTAAAATTTATGAATTTTTTAATGTAAAAAGCCACCTGCTGGACTCTGATGCCTAAGAAATATGCTTTGAAAACTGATGTATCACATAAAAGGAAACAAAAAAAAAATGATTTTGCCATAACATATGTGGAGTCTCACAAATAATGGTGTAAACATTGTGAGGAATCATCAGCATTAAAAGGATTACATTGTACACCAAGTCCTCATTAATATGATCACAAAAAAAGAGTTATTGTCCAAACAGCTTAACATCCTTAAAGCACTTAAGTTGAAAGTAGAAAACTTTTTAACAATTATTTTGATCCATAAATATTTCTAATTGTTTTCCTACTAACCTGTTGTGTAGACATAGTTACACAAAAAAATGCTATGCCAATTGAGTTTGATACATTCTGTCACACCAATTTTTTTGCTAGATATACATTCAAATTTAGTGCCAAAGTAAACTACTTACCATTAAAACCTACAAACATATTACACTATGGAATATAGCTATGAAAAAATAATACAGAAGAAATTCCTGTTGCAATTCTGCCTACAAAGGGGATAATTAGAATCAAGTGTTAAAGATCAATGAAATTTATTTTTTAATATGTTCTGGGTTTGAAGGCATAAAAAGATGGCTTATTTTTTCAGTAGCTCATTCAAGAATTACTTATTAATTTATTTGCTAAATATAGCACTATCACCTCGATGTGATAGCAATTTGTCTGATTAACTTTAATAACTTTGTAAAAAATCTGAGAGCCACTTCTGAAAAACTTTTACCAATTTATACTACATAATGATATAAAATATTTACTGTCTTCATACTTAAAGATTGAATTGGTCTACTGAAGTACAGCAAATGCTTGAAAAGGTCAAGACAGGCTGGGGTGGGGAGGAAGATGGTGGTAAAGTGTAAGTTTTGTCAGTCAGTTAATACCTAAATCATGCTGATCACAGTCATAAATGGCTAAAACACAAGGCTGCTGAGAAAACAAATAAAACATTATTTTCATAGTGTCAATATTGAACTAATAAATATCTAAAGATGTTCACATACACGAATATGGAAAAGATAGTCTAAAACCTTATATAACTTGATGTGTTAGTGCTGATGTATTTACTTATTTGGAATGGATACCTCATGGTGAAAGTACAAAATAAAGTGAAGACTGACTTAGGGAGTGGTTCATGAAATGAGATTTTAATTCTTAATAGTCCCACTTCATATAATGTAACTTCATCCTATACCACACCACTATAAAGTATCAAAATATAAATAATCCAACTAAAATGTTAATTTAAATCTGCCTCAGAAGCAGCCTTTTACAAAATTTATAAATTGAGATGGAACTATACAGGCAAAATTAATGAACAGGAAAAGCATCATAGTATGAAAAATGTAGACAAGTATATTTTATGAAAGCCGATCAACCAGTGTGCTCTTTGGGGCAAGTCAGGGCCTCCTTTGCTAGTGTATTAATAGACTTCTGATTCAGAATATAATTATGTAAATTAATAAAATAACATGAGTCCCAAATAAAATACCAAAACTACCGAAATCTGTAATAAAATGAGGTTCACTAAAACCAAGGCACAAAAGAATTACTTGCACAGATCAAGTTAGTATTGACAACAGAGTTCAATATATTTTTATTAGGAAGAAAAAAAAAATAAAGAACAAGGTTGGAAAATGTCCCCACATTTTAAAGATAATATCCACATGATACTTTAGATCATGAAGTTTTAAACCAGCTTGGCAATGAGATTTTTCTACAGGTTTTCTACAAATACACTATATGTATGATTTTGTTAGGATGGAAGAGAAATAAAGAAAGTTAGAAAAATCCCTTTCTTTTACAACTTCTCTGAAAACCTCCTACAAAAGCTATAGTAGGATATCAAATCTATAAAGACAGGAAAAAAAAAGATAAAATATTCTTAAGTTGCTTTATGAAAAATATATTGATAAAGCAACATAATTTATAATAACATTTCCAATGTTATGAATTTGCATTGCCTTTGCATTCTTCCTATTTAATCACTTACTATTTCCAATGTAAACAGACGTAATGCCTGTCTAAAATTGATACAAATTTAAAACATTAAAGATCCATTAAAATTTACTTCAAAATTATTTTGGAATGGTGGAAATTACAGAGAAAATAAGACTGGCCAATTGTTGCTAATTCCTGAAGACGGGCACTGAGTTCATGGGAGGTTCGAAAGTCTCCTCTCTGCATGTATTTATGTTTGAAAGTTGTCCACAATAAAAAGTTTTTAAAAACTGGAAAATAAGTTCATTAAAACAAAATGTGTTTCATGAAAACACAAAAAGAATCATGTATGGAACAGTGCATTTGTTTTTAAAACTTCAAACATGATGATAATTATATTGAAAATAGTACAAGAACAACTTAAAAGCATACGCAAAATACATAACATTTAGACTAATATTCACCTTTCTTGCTAAATTTTCACTTGAAAAAAGTGGTTTTTACACATGTGGAATTAAAAGAATCACACAGCACAGTACAAAGAAAAATGTAACATTTTTATACTGAAACCTTAAAAAGTGAAACACACCAGAAAGACTCCTAAGAGTGTCTAAACCTGTAGGTTCAGAATTAAATAGAGAGGTGTCGAATGACAGTACTGCCTTGTCTCTTTGAAATCTAGCCACACTTACAGCAATAAAGATAAAAGGTTTAATCTCACATCACATACTAAATGCATATAAAACCTCACTAGTAAACTATACTCTTGATCTAGTTTTCACATCTAAAATTCTTATGACTCTTTCTAGGGAGGGTTTCTTTAAAAGTAAAGCATTTTTACTAGTCATTTTCTTCTCCTTAAACATAAAAAATACTTCAACCAGCCCAACCAGCCAAGCAGGCCTTTCTCTTCCCCTGCGGACACCTCCTGCAGTAGAGAAGTTCATTAAGTTTTATGATCTTCCCAAGTCAGTCCTGCTTATAAGCCTCACAAAGGCTACAAATCTGGCAAACCATCATGTATGCCATTAGACATTACTAGTAAATGAACGCTATTTAGGGTTTGTGGTGGCAATAAATCAGAGTTTGGTTGGCAGCCATCAACATAGAGTATTTTAACCTATAGTTTAAAAAGGAAAAGGTTGTGTTGACTTTTTTCATGCATAACATTTGTCACAATACTATGATTCACATTATCTACTAAAATATATTAGATTTCATTTAAAAATAAATATTTTTTATTGAAAAAGAACTATTTCCTTCACTTAAAATCTCATAATTAAGGGATTTGGAAAGAACGAAGATTTTTGAGGATGAAATATTTCACAAAGGAAAGCACTTCAACAATTAAGATTTATAAGGTGATCAAAAAAAGGTGCAGGAAAACACCAAGAGATATGCAAGTGAACAGACCCTGTGGCATCAGGGAATATTTAATAAGAGACAGATGATAAAACATGGCTTTAAAAATCAGGAAAATATCTTAACATATTAACAATAATCTCACTGGTTACTTAGCTTAAAATAAACAACTATCTTGATTTTAAAGCCTACAACTTTTCAGTTGCTCTCAAAATGCACAAGTATCACAATTCAACAATGAGAGCCATTTCTGCCCAAAAATAATGGTATAAATTTTACGAAAGAATACATTCTCAAGAAAAAGCAGCATCTTATAGTAAAAGTATACTTTCCTTACCTCTCGACAAGAAAATAATATAATTGTAGTAGATGACCCATTTATCTGTCAGAAGGGAAAAATATCTTTTCATATCTGGTGGGGTGGGGGGAATAGGTGTTTTCTAAACTAAATCCCCCATGTGCATCAGAACTGGCAGTGTTCACTGCCTGATCAGAAACCTCAAAATCTACTGGCAGATCTACAAATAAACAGATTTTTTTTAAATGATTTTCTTATTTTAGAAGAAAAGCACAACTGAAATGACATTATCCACTGAAGTGACAGTTTACCCTCAAGCCCCCATTATGCAGAATAGAGTCATCAACATAATGTTCCTGATTTCTATTCATAAATGACTAGGTAAACTTTCTCTAGATTATAAAGAATTAATCTGCAGGTATTATTAGATTAAATAAAATAATTTTTAAAAAAACATTGATGCAATATCCAACTATTCTACAATGTTTCTTTTGTAAGTTCATGTTTCTGAAGCTTAACTATGGCAGGAGGGGGTTGGGGGCTTGGAATTTGCTGCCCTGCTTCTTTGCTTTGGTAACACTAATGTCTGCACAGCTGTTGTATTTCAAAATGAGGATTCTGAATCCCTGTCTCATTCTAAAACTAGTTTTGGAGGGTAAGGTGAAGCTATGAGTAGTAGGGGAGAAAGGAGAGGAGAGAAAAAGCTTCACCCCTATCAATCACTCAGTACTTAAATCCCATTCCTCCCGAGCTTAGAGAGGCTGGCAGGAAGATGTCTCTGCCCAGACAGCCGCCTTTACTCTTTGTCGGCTGTTGGCTTTTTACAAAAGAGATAACATGCAAACGTGGATCCAATGGCCAAAGCACAAAAAGAGGATCTAATTTACAAGTTATCACTGAAAGCCCCAGAAACAATTTTAAAACACAAAAATTTCTTTTGTCAGCTGCCTCTTGCTTTTTAAATAGCAATAGCCCTATCAAAGCTCTCCCTGCCAGTAATCCCAGACTCTGAAAAGACTTCTTTCTTGTAACTCACCTTTGACATGCGGTTGACTATACTTTCCTTTCAGAATAGTATAACTAAGTCTTGTGCAAATAAGTAACTAAAGGATCTATGTTTTCTAATTGAATTCTGCCTGCTGCTAAATGTCTCAACATGAAAAGGAGTTTGCTGGGTTTAGTTCTCAAGCTAGCTAGGCCAAAACTTTAAAAAGCCAAAAATAAATAAATATATATAAATCATGAGAAGGGGATGAGAAGCAGTAAGTATCCATCCCTTCTCCCTTGTAACATAAGGCTATATAAAGTTAAATCAATCTTAATATTCACAACATAGTCAATACCCCCATGCTTAGCTGTCAGCAGAAACTGAAGTGGAGCCCTGATAGCAGGAAAACCCTTGGACATTAAGCTACAGAATTTACTGAGAAGTGCACACGTTTAAGCTTCTAAACTAAGAATCTTGAAGACTTAATGCTGGATGTCTTATTTTACAGTCAGACAAAAATTATCTACTGCTTTAAATCACAATGCTTTCTAAAGGTTAAAAATTAGCACAAAATAAAAGTTAGTAATTCAAAAAAGGATCACTGTGCATTACGAAACCAGCCATAATATGCGAATGAAAAGCAGGAAAAGTACTCTTTAGGCTCCCTTACTATTTACTGTTTATTATGGTTTACCATATATGTTTAACAGACAGCAGTAACTTATCATCTTTTCTTGATTACTTTTAGGATCCAAATAGTACTGAAAAGCGAAAAATCTGTTTCAAAGAAGGCTGACTCACTTATCATCCTAACAATTATTTGCACTGTGCTATTTGTACACTCAATTTAAACACAATCACATTTAACCTTTTAAATAGCATCCCTTGGATACTGCTAAATCCTGGACTTCAACTTTTTCTCCTTTGCCTCAACTTTCGAAACGGCAACTTTAAAATACCATATATTCAACACACACAAAAAAAAAAAAAGAAAGAAAAGAACAGGAAAAAAATCAACAGTAGAGCTTGTTTAATGTACTTGTTTGCCACATACAGGGAAGATAATACCAATACAAACTAAAACATCCAAATTAAATCTCTACTTCAATTTGAGCAGTTACTTCACTTCAAGACTATAAGACCCTCAATCAAGAAAGTCTGACACGAAAGTTAAATTGAAACGAATTGCCAAAAATTTGCCTAATATGTACCTGTAGTTTCCATTCCAGCACTTCTGCAAAACCTATCTTCTTATATATTCCCTGATTTGGACACTTCAAAATTGTTTAACCTGCCATCTGTAGACCTGTATAGACTTTACATATTAAAAGCACAGTTACAAGTGTAACGACTTCAGGATACAAAATAATAAAAGTATTAAGAGGTGTAATACATTGTATATGTCTACACATCATTACCCTTCCTCGATTCTCTAAAGTAGTCTTCCCACCTAAAACACTTATTCAAGCATGCTACCGGGGTCTGTTCAATTGCATCTATTCCTCTATCGGTGCAGCTGAAGCTTAAGACTAAGTAAAACAAAGTTCGGGCGATGCTTCTCCCGGGGACTCGGTCGTGGCATCCAGTCTCCAGTTGCTCCTTTTAAAAACTGACACACAAACAAGGCGAAAGGATAGGAGAGAGGGCGGCCGGCGCTCCGGACCCCTCCCCGCCAGCAGCCTGGGGCGGCCGCCTAGGAACAGCAACCCAGCCCCGTCCGTACCTACACTTCATTTTACACCAGGAGCAGAACTGAGAAATCGACTCCAGATTTATTGCAGTTTTTTTTTTCAAGATCAGGACGTGGGAAGGAGAGAATGATCAAAGATGGCGGTGCCCAAAAGCAGCAGCTCTCAACTGGAGAGTCGAAGGAGTAGCTCCGACCCCCACCTCGGGGGTCTCCAGGCCCACTGCGGGGCGCAGCGTCTTACCTGTTTTCTCTTTGATCTCACACAGGACGCTGAAGAGCGCGGGTTTCATTCTATGACAGTTCAGGGCATGTTTCCTAAAAAACAAATAACAAAACACAAAGGTATTAGCATCACCTATGGAATAATATGGCGCCTTCCTTTAAGTTAGACCCAAGAATTAATTCCGGCCCCCCATTCTGGAAGGCCCTTTTGAACCCTGGGAAGTCCACAAAAACTCCAACTGACTAGTTCCCGGCAGCCAGCAAGTCCCGGCGGCTAAAGCTGCAGCCAGAACGAGGCGGACACATCTGCCCGGCAGGCAGCAGCCTCGGCCACGGCAGACGCGAACCCACTCGGGGAGCGTCGCCGCGGGGGCTGGCAGAGGGGAACCAGGGGAGCGGACGGGTGGGGAGGCGGCTCCCGCGACGGCTGCTGCACAGGGGGAGCGGGCGCGCGCCGCGGCCGGCCGGCCGACTGCGGCCAGCGGGCGGGTGACAGCTCGGCAAAGTTTGCCAGGCGGCCCTCCCTTCCCGAGAACTTGGCCGTCCGCACCCGGACCCGCCAGGGAACCGCCCATCGCCCCGCGCCGGGCCGGGAGGCCCGCCTGCATGGCGAGGTCGTCCCGCGGCCACGGGGAGTCGGCTCCGGGACTCCCGGCGGGAGGAGAAAGTTGCCGTTCCCGGTGGCGCGGCCCGCACGGGGGTCCGGAGCGGAGGTTTGAATCCGTGGGAGGGGGCCGGGCTGCGAGGGGCAGGACCGGGGAAAGGACGCCCCGGAATCCGCGCCGCGCCGGGTCCGTCCCGAGCCCCCCAGAGCAACTTGGCCGGCTCCCGCCCGCTTCGGGGGGCGCGGGCAAGTCCCCCTCGAGGCCGGGGCGGGCGGCCGGCTTTCAGAGAAAGTTCCCCGACGGGGGCTGCGGCCCCGGGCGCCACCCCCGGCCCCGACTCGGCCGCGGCGCGGCTCCAGCACACACACAAAAGATGCTTAATGAGACGACACCAACTTTGCTTGCGCCTCGTCCAAGCTCTGGTCGGTGATGGTCATGATCTGGTGAAGGATGTCGCCGATGTCCTGCTTCCTGCCGTCGCCGTCCGCCCCTTCGTGGCCGTGCGGGGGAGGCGGCAGGGCCATGCCCCCCTGCACCGAGTGGCCGGCCAGGTTCACCCCGGCCAGAGTCTGCAGCATCCTGGATTGATCGTCCATCCCGCCGCGCGCGGGCGGGAGCGGGCGGCGGCTGAGGAGAAGGCTGAGGCGGCGGCGGCGGCGGCGGCGGCGGCGAGGGAGGAGAAGAAAGAGGGGGAGGGGGAGGGGGAGGCGGCCGCGCGCTCCCCGCCCGCGCGGGGAGGAGGCGGCCCGGCCAGCAGGGCCCGCGGCTGAGGCGATGCGGACCGGCGCCCGGCTCCGGCTTCCGCCGCCCCCGAGGCTGAGGAGAAGCGGCGGGCGGAAGCGCCGGGCTCCGCGGCGGTGGCAGAGGCGGAGGCGGCGGCGCCCGCTGCCCTCACGCGGCCGCCGCGCCGCCTCCTCGCCGCCGCGCGCCCCACCGGGCGGCCCCGCGCAACTTGCTCCTCAGCGCCGGCGGAGTTGCCGGGACGCCCGCCGCCTCCCGCGCCGGCCTGCGCCCTGCCCTCCTTGCCCGCCGCCGCCGCCTCGGCCGGGCGGGATCCGAGCCCCGGCGGCCCCGGGGGAGGCAGCGGCGGCGGCGGGCGGCGGCGGCGGAGGAGGAGGCCTGCGGGCGGGCCGCGGGGAGCGAGGGGGCCGGAGGAGGAAAGTTTGGGAGCGGGCGGGCGGAGGCGGCGGGGGCGCGGAGCCCGGAGGAGGGCCCCGGCGGGCCACGCGTCGAGTGGACAGCGGATGGAAGGGGCGGGAGAAGTCGCCGCCGCCGCCGCCGGAGCCCCGCACCCAGCCAGCAGCCGCCGCGGACCAGGCTGGAAGGCCGCTGGGCCGAGGGATTGACAGGCTGCCAGTGCCACTCACTCACTGCGGCCCCGCGCCGGGGGGAGGGGCGGGGGCCGGCGAGGGCGGGGGAGCGCTCCTCAGGCCCCGCCCCCGGGGCGGCGCGCGCGCTCATTGGGCCCTGCGCCTCCCGCCGCCGCCGCCGGCACCGCCCCCGGGGCCCGGCCAGTCCCCTCTGGCCTCTGTTGCCCCGCGCTCCGGGGTGCGCCGCCTGATTCTCGCTCCAGCCTCGTCGCGTCCTCGCCGCCGGAGATGGACCTGGCCGGCCTACAAACGCTGCGCCCGCACCCCAACGCCTACTCCCTGCTGTTGGCAGTCATGGGCGCCGGGGCTTGTGTATGGGACAGAGGACAACTTACTCCAAAGCCAACTGTGTACTCCCCCGCCGCACTTGTGAGCTTCACGCCTCGGACAGCGCCTGGTGCACTTTCCCGCTCTCCCGTCAGGAGGTGTTGCCCTCTGGGTACCGGGCCGCTCGTCCCGGGCCAATAGCAAAGCCCTCGGAGCCGAACGGGGCGGGACAGAGGCAAGAAAGGTTGTCCCAATTGGAGCGTTCGAAAGGTCTTGGGCAGAGGCGGGGAAGCGGCGATTGGGGGCCCCGCCCCACCCGCGGTCGCCATGGTAACCGAGAGGGCGCCGCTCAATGTTGGCGCCAGTACCCGGACCTTGCGCTGTCCCTCAAGGGGTGACCAGTTAAGGTGGGAGCCCCTGGTCCCGCGTGCTTGAGGTCTGAGCTGAGCGGACCTGAGTGCCATAGACTCCCTTGAAAGAGGAAATGTGTCACAGGGAAGCGAGTCTGGGAGAAGGGAAAATGCCTGCAGTCCAGGACTAATTTCAAGGTTTACAACACTTTACACACTCTGCAACTCCTGGTAATCCAGGGACTACTCCTTTGGCAGCGTTTGCTATTCGATGCCTCCAGACGAACTGAAGCTGCAAAAACGAGCTCTTCATTACAACGATATGTTTTTTAGGAAGAGATAGGATTTCACTTGTCAACTGACCCCGTCACCATGAGTCATTTAATGTTGGTGAATCCAGCCACGATTTTTCGTATCTATAACACCTCTTCTTCCATTGTATTCTGTCTACAAATAACTGAAGGCTCACATTATTTTGGCATATGGACCTCGCCTCTTGTGGAGACTTGAGATTGCTCTTAAGCTGATTTCCCAAACGGGCTTCAACGTGTGTTCCCCATTTTAGATTCATGGAGCTCAAAATGAGTCCTTTGGTTCCGTGGTTCAGAACAGTCTCCTTGTTCATTCCCCAAACTCAGTAAGCTGTCTTACCTGAAACCAAAAATAGGGGTATGAGGATATGAAAAATGGCTCTTACTCTGCAGGGTTTAATGTAGGACAAGCAGTTCTTTAAATGCCAGATGGATTCTTGGAATGAAGCAGGCTACTCGGTTCCAGGTTCTTTCCTTCATATGTTGTGTGTACTTTTAAATACTCCCCACTGCAAAGCTAATAGCTAAGCTTACAGTTAGGCAAGCTAAAATCCTTACAAACTGCACAGCTGCTGAGGAGGGAGTTCCAAAAAATCCACTCTGCTTACTTACCTCCAAAGAAGGACCCCCTTCATGTTCATTAATATTCCCTGCTCTTCTATAGCCCATTGATGTGTCAAGTTTCCAATTCTTCTTTCAAGCCCCCATTATGGGTTACTCATAGTCGTCACTGATTGGGTTTTTTCTTTATTCTTAATTTGCTTTTCAAAGCTGTCACCAAATCCTTAGGCATTTTTTCCAAAAGGAGCAAGAGCAAGCGGTCAACCTTTCATAATTCTCCAACGCTGAAGATGCAAAACCACAGAATTCTAACTGAAAGATGCATTAAACTCTAAGATTCCGTCCAGCTCTAAAATTCAGTGATCCTGTGACTCATTACTAGGACTCCTCTCTGCCCTCCTAGGCTCATAATCTTAACTAATCAGTCATGAGGATGAGGCTAATTAGCAATGGGGAATTTTTGTCATTTCTATCTGACTCCAAACAATGAGTTATGTAAGCAAAGCAAGATATATAAAAACATAAATAGGCCAGACACCATGGCTCACACCTGTAATCCCAGCACTTTTGGAGGCCTAGGAGGGTGGATCATGAGGTCAGGAGTTTGAGACTAGCCTGGCCAACATGGTGAAACCCCATCTCTACTAAAAAATACACACACACAAAAATAGCTGGGCTTAGTGGTGGCGCCTGTAATTCCAGCTATTCGGGAGGCTGAGGCAGGAGAATCACTTGAACCCCAGAGTCCAAGGTTGCAGTGAGCTGAGATCACACCACTGCCCTCCAGCCTGAGCGACAGCAAGACTCCACCTCAAAAAAAAAGGAAAAAAAAGTAAATAAAATTAAATAAACATTTAAATAAAGGCAATTGGGAACTATGGAGTATGTAAACAAACTAGAACTTAAAAACATAAATTAGAATTAAGAAAACAATTAAGCAAATGCCAGCAATTAGGAATAAAACAACTTGCTAAATGTCCAACACCCACAGTTATTTTATGGTACACACCTCTAAACCCATGGTCATTCAGTGATGTGGAAACTTCATACCATAATTCTGCCTCAATTGATTGAACTAGATTGACTTTCTGTTTGGGAGGCTTTTTGTTGCTAGCAGTATGAGTTTCAGTAGAAGCCTGAGGACCCTAGTAAGGATTCCTTCACGGGCTCATTGACAACCACCGTTGATTTAAAGCATAACTTTCTTTAGATTGGTTTTCAAGCCCTAATAAACTGTCAACTAATTGCAGATGTTCCAAGATCTCTTGTGCTTGTGCCAGTGTCTCATGTAGAATATTGCCTGATCTCTGCTCAACAGTTTGAGTCACAAGGTTGGTGCCTTCGCAGATGATAGAATAGAAGCTCCCTGAGTACCTGAGTCCATCTTTGCTGTTTCTAACGTAAAGATTATTAAAATGTCAAGGGAAATGAAACTGACTTTTGGTGAGCAGACATTCATGTCAACTTAACAGTGACAAAATGGTGAAAACCAAGTAGGTGTTTCTTCCTGGCCATCCCTTTCCATGAGTTTCTATTAACATCACCATTGCCCCTGTCACTGATATGGTGGTTATCACAGTAGATGCCATTAACGAGCGCTTTCTTTGGGGGTACACTATGATCTGTGTCCCCTTGCTTCATCTTATTACAGTCTCACAACAGCCTGGTTGGGATTGTTATTAAATAAAAAATAGAATGAGAGAAAGTAAGAAATTTCCACAAGACCACAAAGCCAGTTAAGCACTAGAGCTTGAATTCAAATATTGATCTATGCGGCTGCAAAGACTACCATATAAAACACTGTGCAAAAAGGTAATTTAGCCAGGTTGATGGCATGCAACTGTAGTACTAGCTACTTTGGAGGCAGAGACAGAAGAATTGCTTGAGTGCAGTAGTTTGAGGCAGCAGTGTGCAATGATCACACTTGTGAATAGCCACTGCACTCCTGCCTGAGCAATTTTTCTCCTAAAATTTTTTTAAAGTTATTTAATTAAGATTACAAAGTAAAAATCACAAGACCTTAACAAATAAACTGAGAATTAATGAAAATAAGTAACTAAGTGCTTAATAAAGAGAGAATAAACAGCTATATTAGAGTAATCCGGGTCTCAAGGCAGGGGAGGAGGGAGATTAAGGACAGCCAGACTATCCTTCACAGCCACATTGGGCCCCACCTCTCTGAAGCTCTTCTGTGATGCCTGCCTTCTCTGATCTTTGTCTGCTCTAAACTCCCTCAGAAGGTTGCCGTGAGATCAGGTTATTGCACTCCAGCCTGGGTGACAGAGTGAGACTCTGTCTCATAAATAAATAAACTCCCACAGAATATGTCGCCTGTAATACATAACCTACCACCATACTAAACAGTCTTGCGCTGTTTGCTCTCCATCCACCTCTGTTAGTTTCCTCATCTAGGCCATAAACATGTCAACGGCAAGGTGTTGTAAGATGTGACTATAATATGACAGATTTGATTTTTTTTTTTTAATCATAGACATCTAGGAAAGGGTAATACTCTCCAACTTGTCACTTTGGGGAAGTTGACTAAATGCTTATTCTCGAAATGTAGCATTGCTTCATTGCTTTAGGAATGACTGATTACTTGTTTATTTGTTTGTTTCTCTAGGGAGTGGGTCTTGCTCTGTCACCCAGGCTGGAGTGCAGTGACGCAATCATCACTCACTATCACTTTGAACTCCTGGGCAATCCTTCTGCCTCAGGCTCCTGAATAGCTGAGACTGCAGGTGCACACCACTACACCCAGCTAATTTTTTGTATTTTTTTGTACAGATGAGGTCTCACTATGTTGCTCAGGCTGGGTTCAAACTCCTGACCTCAAGGGATTGTCCCACCTCAGCCTCACAAAGTGCTGGAACTACAGGCATGAGCCACTGCACCTGGACAGAAATAACTCTTTAGAACTGGTTTTTACAGTTGATAGCACATGTGACATATGATCAATGTTTATCTCCTAAGGATGGATTTGATTGAGTAACCAAAGATTCAGTGGGATGACTCCATCCTTCTACAATAATGCCTTCAAATGAGAATGTTTATCAGAATGTATAATTTCTGGAAAAATGTAATAGAATGCTCCATCTCTTATGTCCTTTCATAGCACCCAGTACAGTTCAGTCTCATACAGAATAAACAGTTGAGCAGACACGACCAGTTGTTGGCCTGCCATCCACTGGTCTGCATCCATCTATACTCGTAGAAGCCTGATTTTATTCTGGTGACAATGTGCTCAGTCCCAATCAAGGTCTAAAACAAGTATGAGCATCCTGTTCCCTACCTTCTGAGCCTGTCAGGAGGAGGGGTGACCTTGCTGATTTTTTTAAAATGGACAGACAGGCCAGGCCCACTGGCTCATCCTATAATCCCAGCACTTTGGCCACTGCACTCCAGCCTGGGCAACAGAGCGAGAGCCTGTCTCAGAAAAATAATAAAGAAAAAAAGGGGACAGACATGGCTCTTCTCTCCATTTTTCTGCCTCTTTCCATCTTTGAATGTAGCCCTGAATCTGGAGTGCTCACAGCAGCTACCTATGATAATGAAGTGAAAATATGAAGACAAAATCAACATGGTTTGGTGGTTTATCTCTGTGGTCTTTCTCCCAAAGCCTGTAATCCCAGACTAATAATGAGAAAAACATGAGATGAATACCAATTGAAGGACATTCTATAAGATACCTGGCCAGTAATTTGTCTGGTCTTTGTACTCCTTATAACTGTCAAGGTCATAAAAAGTAAGAAAAGCTGAAAAACTGTCACAGCCAAGAGGAGCCTAAGGAGAAATGAGGACTGAATGTAATCTGGCATTCTGGATGGGATCCTAGAACAGAAAAGGGATATTAGGTAAAAACTAAGGAAATTTGAATGAAGTATACACTTCAGTTCGTACTAACATATCACATTGGTTCACTAATTGCAAAAAAAAAATACCATATTAATGTAAGATGTTAACAATTGAGGAAACAGCATATGGGGTACTGGGGACTCTGCACCAGCTTCTCATTTTTATCTGTAAATGTTCTAAAATAAAACATTCCTTCAAAACAAAAATAAACATGATAATTGGGGCACAATGACAGGGAGAGCTTAGGTGTCTGCAGACATTGTACAGCATCTGAACCAAAAAAGCAACTGCTTTCCCTTGGATTTCTAGTTTTGTAAGTAAATTCATCTTCTATTTTAAAATCCTATTAACTAGCTTTTCTGTTTCTTGCAGAAAAGCTGATATAGCACTATAAAACATTTAAATAACAGATGTATGTGTGGATGGATGAATGGATGGATGGATGGATGGAAGGAATAGCCTAGCACAATGCCTGGCACATAGTAGGAGCTCCTAGAGTAGGGGAAATGTTGTATGATTTTAAAAAATTCCTCTGGTCTTTGTATTGGATTCCTGGGAGGCAACATCTAAAACCCTTGAAATCTCCCAAGCTATAAGAGTGTCTTTATTATTCATGAGTCCCTTAGATCACATCTAATTTTATGCTAAAGTGATGACTCAGGATGGTGGCTGGTCACCAGAAAGACCAACCATGTGATTAGAGGTTTGGAGCTTTGAGGGAGTTGGAGATTGAGTTCAATCATAAGGCCAGTGATTCAATCAATCATGCCTGTATAATGAAACTCTGATAAAAACTCTGGACATCCAAGCCCAGAAAAGCTTCCTGGTTGGTGAATACATTGATGTGCCAGGAAGGTGATACACCCTGACACCACAGGGAGAAGGCATGGAAGCTCTGCGTTCAGGACCCTCCCAGCACTTGCCCTTGACCTCTCTACTTGACTGGCCCTGATTTATATCTCTTATAATTAAACTATAATCCTAAGTATAGTGTTTCCTGAGTTCTGTGTCATTCTAGCAAATTATAGAACCTTAAGGGGTCACAGGAACACCCAAATTTTCAGCCGGTTTGTCAGAAGTGCAAGTGGCCAGGGGACCCCAGAACTTGTAGCTGGCATCTGAAGTGAAAGCAGTCTTATTGGGCACCATGCCCTTAACTGGGATTAACTGACTGGGATTTCTAAGAAGCCTGCTTAGAGGAACATAACTTGATTGAGACAAACTTCTCCCACCTCCTTTTCCCAGCCTATAGTTGATGGCTGGAGCTCCAGGAGTCATCTTGGCCCATGAAATGATCTTGAGAGTAGAGGTCGTGTACTAGGATAATGAAGAATAAACTTAAGAGCCTGGGGCACAGATGGCACCATGAAGCCACCATCTCTAGGGGATAGCACCAACCCTTGATTGCTTCCTCCAGACAGCTCTTACAGAAGGAGGAATAAATTTCTGTCGTATTAAATCCACTGCTATATACTTATGTCCAGTATGGACAGCCAAACCTGATCCTAATTAATAAGGAAGCCAGTGTCTAACATAGAAAGAGTACGGTTGTAGGCACTGTAGCCCTGTAGTTAAGAGCTCTGGGTCCCAGGCAAACTTGGATCTGAATCCTAGCTCCACCACTAAATGGCTACTTGGCCTTGGTCAGGTTATTTAGCCTCGCAGCTTTCTCATCTGTCCGTGACAATAATAATAATAAAAGACCTATCCCGGCCAGGCACGGTGGCTCAAGCCTGTAATCCCAACACTTAGGGAGGCCGAGGCGGGTGGATCACAAGGTTGAGAGATGGAGACCATCCTGGTCAACATGGTGAAACCCCGTCTCTACTAAAAATACAAAAAACTAGCTGGGCATGGTGGCGCGTGCCTGTAATCCCAGCTACTCAGGAGGCTGAGGCAGGAGAATTGCCTGAGCCCAGGAGGCGGAGGTTGCAGTGAGCCGAGATCGCGCCATTGCACTCCAGCCTGGGTAACAAGAGCGAAACTCTGACTCAAAAAATAAAATAAAATAAAATAAAAGACCTATCACACGGAGCTATAGTAAAAACTAAGTATTATAATGGATACAATGGTAAGTAAGGTCAGTCTCTCATCTTTGCCTCCAGATCCTCCACATCCCAAGAGTCATGCTCAGTTCTCTGCCCTCCTCTTACTCCTCTTCTTTTCTCTCTTCCCCTTTCTTCTTTCTCCTTCCCTTTTCCTTTAGCTTTACCCTTTTCCCTCATCTTCCTATTCCTTTTCTTTCTTTTCTCGTCTCTTCCTACCCTTTCACCCTCTACAATCTAGTTAGTTCACCCCTTGGCCAGCCCTGTACCTAAAATCCCAGCTCCTACTTCATTTGCGGAATTCCAGCACCTCTCCTAACAACTGGGCCTCACCCGTGTAGCCTGCCAGTGCTTCAAACTCCGATTCTCCTCTATATTTGTTACCTATTGCTGTGAAGCAAATAACCCCAAAACTTATTGGCTTAAAATAACAAACATGGGTGGTCTCACATTTTCTGTGTGTTAGGAACCTAGACTCAGCTTAGCTGGCTGCCTCTGGGTTAGGGTCTTCATGAAGTTGCAATCAAGGCGACAGCTAAGGCTGCAGTCATCTCAAGGCACACCTGGGGGAAGATCCATTTTCCAGCTCACTCACATGGCTGCCGGCAAGCCTCAGGTGCTCAATGATCATTGGCCAGATACATTGATTCCACCACCTCTGGCCTCTCCATAGGGCAGCTCACAGCATGATTGCTGGTTTCCAACAGAGCGGGGGAGCCAGAGAGCAAGAGAAGGCAAGCAAGGTAGAAGTCAGTCTTTCTCTCCCTTTTATTTTTATTTTATTTTATTTTTTTTTTTTTTTTGAGACAGAGTCTCGCTCTGTCGCCCAAGCTGGAGTGCAGATCTAGGCTCACTGCAACCTTCACCTCCTGGGTTCAAGTGGTTCTCCTGACTCAGCCTCCCAAGTAGCTGGGACTACAGGCACCTGCCACCACACCCAGCTAATTTTTGTATATTTAGTAAAGATGAGTTTTCACCATGTTGGCCAGGCTGGTCTCAAATCCTGCCCTCAACCTCCCAAAGTGATCAGCCTGCCTCAGCCTCCCAAAGTGCTGGGATTAAAGGCATGGTGGATGAAAGTTAAAGCTAGGCCACCACACCTAGTTGTGTTCTCTTTTTTTAAAGCAAGTTACTAGATCCAGATGATGCTCAAGAAGAAGAAATTGCACAGAACATGAATATCAGGAAATGAGATTCATTAGGGACCAGCTTGAAGGTAGCTTAACATACCCTCCAAATTGAACTCTCAATGCCAAATCAAATCATGGCATGATCCTTGCCCTCTCATGTCCACTTAGATTCCATGGACTCTACATCTGCAAGCACTTCTTAGCTGGGCCTCCAAGACCCTTCATAAACTATCCCAGTTTTCTCTTTCTGGCTTTATTTCCTGCTAATCTCTTTCATACTCCAACATTACAATCAATCCTAACACCCAACACTTCTTGGCCTCCTGCCTTTTGCTTATGCTGTTCCCTCCAATGGGACTGAGTGCCCAGATCTTCCCACCCGTAAGACCACTGTCTAACTTCCACACAAAGCTCTTCCACATACAGTATCTCAATTGAACCTCGAAGTAACTCAAAAGTTTGAAGACAAGTAATGTAACCCTATTTTATAGCTACAGTTCTGAAAATAAAAGCTACTAACATTTACTGAGCACTTAGTTTGTGGCAGGTGCTGTGCTAGTGGTTTCACATATAACATCTAATTACACCTTCACAACAACCCTATGAGATGGGCTATAAGCTCCCCATCTATAGTTGAAGAAACCAAGACTTAAAGACGCCCACTTTTTGTATAGCCTATAGACACAAGAAATAAAAAAAAAGTTTCCACTTTATTTTTATTTTTTTTGAGATAGAGTCTCACCCTGTCACCAGGGCTGGAATACAGTGGCACGATCTCAGCTCACTGCAACCTCCACCTCCCAGGTTCAAGCGACTCTCCTGCCTCAGCCTCCTAAATAGCTGGGATTACAGGTGCCTGCCACTATGCCCAGCTAATTTTTTGTATTTTCAGTAGAGATGGGGTTTCACCATGTTGGTCAGGCTAGTCTCAAACTCCTGACCTCGTGATTTGCCCACCTCAGCCTCCCAAAGTCCTGAGATTACAGGCATGAGCCACTGTGCCCAGCTGGTGTCCACTTTTTAACTTGACCAAGGCCACATTGCTCATAAATGAACTGTGATTCAAAAACATCATCTAGCCGGGCATGGCAGCTCACACCTGTAATCCCAGCACTTTGGGAGGCTGAGGCAGGCAGATCACGAGGTCAGAAGTTGAAGAGCATCCTGGCCAACATGGTGAAAGCCCATCTCTACCAAAAAATACAAAAATTAGCCAGGCATGATGGTACACGCCTGTAGTCCCAGCTACATGCCTATAGTCCCAGCTACTCAGAAAACTCAGGTAGGAGAATCACCTGAACCCGGGAGGTGGAGGTTGCAGTGAGCTGTGATCCTACCACTGTACTCAAGCCTGGGCCACAGGGTGAGACCTTGTCTCAAAAAAAAAAAAAGAAAAAGAAAAAGAAAAGAAAAACAAAAAGTCATCTGGTTCAAAAAGACATCTGGTTCAGCATCCTTGAGACATTCTACACTGTCTCTAACGGAGTTATGTCACTTGTCCAGTTATATGTATAAGGTCCACTACTAAGCGACAGAGTGGATCTGAGACCCAGGACTCCCGACCCTTTCCACCATACAAGTTGTCTCCCTGCTCAAGTGTCTTCTTGAGAAAACCCTTCTTAGCCCCCAAAGGAACTAAGTACTCCCTTTTTAAGTCCCCAACATCACTTGGTTCCTTATAAATGTATATCCTTTTTTTAATAGTAGTAAAATATACATAACGTAAAATTTGCCATTTTAAATATTGTAAGGTATAGTTCAGTGCCGTTAGGTACACTCACATTGTTGTGCAGCCATCATCATCTTTCTCCAAAACTTTTTCATCATTCCAAGCTGAAAACCTGTACCCACTACACACTAACTCTCTGATCCCTTTTTGTCTCTATGAATTTCACTACTCTAGATACCTCTTAGAAGTGAAATCACTAAGTATTTGTCCTTTCACGATTAGTTTATTTCACTTTAACTTTCATCCATATTGTAGCATGTGCCAGAATTTCTTTCCTTCCTGAGGCTGAATAATATTCTCTTGAATATATACAGCACCATTTGTTGACCCATTCATCTGTTGATGGACACTAGTGTTGCGTACACTTTTTGGCTATTGTGAATAATGCTGCTATGAACCTTGATATGGTTTGGATCTGTGTCCCCACCCAAATCTCATATTGAATTGTCATCCCCAATGTTGGAGGAGAGGCCCAGTGGGAGGTGATTGGATCATGGGGATGGATCCTTCATGAATGGTTTGGCACTGTCAGTTTGGTGCTGTTCTTGTGATAGAGTTCTCTTGAGGTCTGGTTGTTTAAAAGTATGTGGCACCTCCTCTCTCTCTCTCTTGGTCCTGCTCCCACTTTGCCCTCCACCATGAGTAATAGCTCTCTGAGGCCTCCCCAGAAGCAGAAGCTGCCATGCTTCCTGTATAGCCTGCAGAGCTGCGAGCCAAAGAAACCTCTTTTCTTTATAAATTACACAGTCTCAGGTGTCTCTTTATAGCAATGTGAGAACAAACAAATATAAACATGAATGTTCAAGTGTTTGAGCTTTTGCTTTCAATTCTTTGGGGTATATACTCAGAAGTGGAATTGCTGGGTCATATGGTAATTTTATTTTTAATTTTTTTTTCAAAAGACAGGGTCTTGGACAGGCACAGTGGCTCACGCCTGTGATACCAGCACTTTGGAAGGCCAAGGCAAGTGGATTACCTGAGGTCAGGTGTTCAAGACCAGCCTGGCCAACATGGTGAAACCCCATCTCTACTAACAATACAAAAAATTAGCTGGGCATGGTAGTGGGCACCTGTATTTCCAGATACTTGGGAGGCTGAGGCAGGAGAATTGCTTGAACCCAGGAGGTAGAGGTTGCAGTGAGCTGATATCGTGCCATTGTACCCCAACCTGAGCAGCAACAGTGAAAGTCCGTCTCAAAAAAAAAAAAAAAAAGAGAGAGAGAGAGATAGGATCTTGCTCTGTCACCCAGGCTGGAGTACAGTGATGTAATCTTGGCTCACTTCAGCCTTGAACTGCTGAGATCAAGCAATCCTCCTGCCTCAGTTCCTGAGTAGCTGAGACTACAAGTATGAGCCATCATGCTCAGCTCATTGTTTTTTATTTTGTGTAGATGAGGGTCCCACTATGTTACCCAGGCTGGTCTTGAACTCCTGGTCTCAAGCAATCTTCCACCCCAGCCTCCCAAAGTATTGGGATTAACAGATGTGAGCCACCATGGCCAGCCCTATTTTTAATTTCTTGAGGAACTGCCTACCGTAATGTTTTCCATAGTGGCTATACCATTTTTCATTCACATCAGCAGAGCGCAAAGGTAAATGTATACCTTTTAATGTAGCTTCCAGGGATGTAGCCTATGTAGTGTGCTCCTTGAAGAAAGGTCTGTTAGTTAGGCACAGAGACCTGTAATCCTAGTATTTTGGGAAGCTGAGGCAGGTGGATCACCTGAAGTCAAGAGTTTGAGACCAGCCTGGCCAACATGACGAAATCACGTCTCTACTAAAAATACAAATATTATCCGGGCATGGTGGCAGGAGCCTATTATCCCAGCTACTTGGGAGGCTAAGGCAGGAGAATCACTTGAACCTGGGGGTCAGAGGTTGCAGTGAGCTGAAATGGCACCATTGCACTTCAGCCTGGGTGACAATGGTGAAACTCCATCTCAAAAAAAGAAAAGAAAAGGTCTGTTGACATTTAACTTTATATCCTGAACAACACTTAGTCTATAATTGATGCCTAGAAAATATTTGTTAAATAAATGAATGAATAAGGTATCAAAAATCACTAACTTGAAACAAAGAAATCTGCTTTTATTTGAAACATACTAAAAACTTCAGAGAAGATCCAAATAGCTGCTGAACAAAGTGCCTAGAGAGGTTTTTTTTTAAGCTGGTACATAAATCCAGAGTTTCATTTCTTAAAAACAAGTGATCCTACAGTATATTTCTTTTTATCTCACCAGCTTCTTGTCAACACTAGGTTCATCTCCTGGTCCTGTTTCTTTTCTAGGCTTACAATAAAACTGATTTAAAGTAAAAGTTTCTTTAAGAATTATGCTACAATATGCTGATCTGAAAATAAATTTTCTAAAATTATTTTTTTTTACCCATAAGGGCGCCATCAAAGATTTCCTGGTGATATTATTTCCTAAGAACTTATGTACAGGTTATAAACTTCCTTCTGTCAGAAGTGACTAGATGATACTTTTGATTATCTCTTCCACCCTGAATTTCTAGGTCGGATAGATATAAATGCAGAAAGAAAATAGACTCAAAAGGCCTTTTAATTCATTATTATAATTAATAACTTTGGCCGGGTGCGGTGGCTCAAGCCTGTAATCCCAGCACTTTGGGAGGCCGAGGCGGGTGGATCACAAGGTCAAGAGATCGAAACCATCCTGGTCAACAAGGTGAAACACTGTCTCTACTAAAAATACAAAAAATTAGCTGGGCGTGGTTGTGCGTGCCTGTAATCCCAGCTACTCAGGAGGCTGAGACAGGAGAATTGCCTGAACCCAGGAGGCGGAGGTTGCGGTGAGCCGAGATCGCGCCATTGCACTCCAGCCTGGGTAACAAGAGCGAAACTCCGTCTCAAAAAAAAAAAAAAATTAATAACTTTGTGTTATAGGGAAAAGTACATATACAATAAAATTTTAAAAATTTATTTTTTAGGAACAGGCTCATGGAATATTTTTCTTGTAATATTCTTTCTACTGTGTTACTACTAATTAGCATAACAAGGTAGAAAAAAAGAAAGTTAAATAAATAAGTAAATGATGTTTCACAAAACCATAGCACAGGTGAGTAGGCAAAATATTAGATATTTGTATAAACTTTAATGTTATAATCCTTGCGAGTTTTTGTTCACTGTGATTATTCAAGGCTGGAAAAATCACGTCTTAAATAGTTCCCCAGCCCCAGACCCCACTTCCCCTTGATCTTCACACCTCCCCCAGGAGTCCTCCCAGCTACATTTCCTACCCTATGGCCTAACCCTCTGAGCCCTAGCTCACTGGACCAGGGATGAGCACTTCACCAGGACTAACCCAGTCTCTCTTTCGGAGACTTGCCCTTGCACCTGAAACACACTGATTTGTTTACTGACTGCTTCAATTGAGGATGTGTAACCCCAGACCTCTGGAATAGTCTTGTTTAGCCAACTGCCCAGGGAGAAGCAGAGAAAGCCTCGTGTAAACAGACTCAAGGAAAGAAAAAACGGCCCAGCCTGGAGGGGAGTAGAAGTGTGGTGGAGGGGACAGACAGGCAGCTGGACAGCTCCCAGTTCTGAAAGGTTTCCAACTTCTGCTGCCCATGGTGTTCGGGAGTCATTCAAGTACCCAACACTCTTGACTTGGCCACCACAATCTGGTTCCCGGCAGATGACTTAATTTTGAGTCAGATGTGCATCTGAGACAGGAGAGAGGGAAGAGTTAAGCTGGAGGATGGAGCCAGGTGGGCGTTCAGGGAGGTTTTGGGCAGTCTGGGTGGCAAAAACTGGGAGTGGTGAGGCGGAGACATGGAGGAGGGAGCTGAAGGTTTGAGGAGAGGCTGACACGTTCATTGTGCACATGACGAGCCTGGGGAGCCTGTAGCATGACCAGGGGAGATGTAAGCTCAAGAGAGATCTGAACTAGAAAGAGAAAGACATAGGAGTTATTAACGTCTTGGTGGTATCAGCAGTCATGACAGTGAATGAGATCATACAGGGAGAGTGTGAGAGCTGAGAAAAACGAGGGTCTGTGACAGAGCAGTAATAATTAAGAGACAGATAAAGAAAAAGGAAACAAAGAAGAGTCTTTGGGCTGGGAGAGAGACAAGGACTAGGAAAACACAATAGCAGGGAAACCAAGAGTGTTTTACCAAAAAAAAGAGAGCTCAAGAGCTGCACTGAGTTATGGTCTAAGGTGTCCACTGGATTTGTTTGTTTATTTGTTTATTTTTATTTTTTTTAGTCTTGTTCTGTCACCCAGGCTGGAGTGTAATGGTGCAATCTCCGCTCACTGAAACCTCCACCTCTGAAGTTCAAGTGATTCTCCTGCCTCAGCTTCCTAAGCAGCTGGGATTACAGGCGCCCACCACCACACCCAGCTAATTTTTTTTATTTTTAGTAGGGACAGAGTTTCACTATATTAGCCAGGCTGGTCTCGAACTCCTGACCTTGTGATCCATCCACCTTGGCCTCCCAAAGTGCTGGGATTACAGCTGTGAGCCACCGTGCCCAGCCTGTCCACTGAATTTAATGATGTGGTGAGCAATGGAGGCCCAGTGAGAACCCTAGGTGTGGGGCGGAAGCTTGATGGCACCGACTAAAGAATGAATGATAGGGAGGAATCCAGGCAGGGGTAGCCCTTTGGAAGAATTTGGCTAGAAAGCAGAGAGAAAGAGGACGGAGCTGGAAGGCAATGTGGCATTGTGTACTTTGGGGAGATCAGAGAGAGCTAAGAATTTTTAAATGGCTCACAGGGAGGAGTCTGAAGCCGGAGAGATGGAGGGGGATAAATGTCCCCTATGAGTGAAGCCTGGGGAGGTAAAGGTGATGGGGTCTATGACCTGGGTGATGCTGCCCTTGGCGGGCAGCAATACCTGTGAGAGGGAGGAAAAGGAAGCAGGAAGGGGCGGAGGAGGAGGCTGAGTTTCGGTGCAGACCCAGTGACAGCCTCAGCCAACCACATGGGAAGCTTTAGAAGCAGAATGACCTTTCCAAGTTGTCCTGAGTTAGGCCAAGATGGCTGGACCTTATTTTATTTTTTTTAAGATAGGGTCTCACTCTGTCACCCAGGCTGGAGTGCAGTGACACGATCGTAGCTCACTGCCACCTCTGCCTCCCAGGTTCAAGCAATTCTCCTGCCTCAGCCTCCCGAGTAGCTGGGACTATAGGTGCGCACCACCATGCCCGGCTAATTTTTGTATTTTTTCGGTAGGGACAGGGTTTCACTGTGTTGACCAGGCTAGTCTCAGACTCCTGGTCTCAAGCAATCTGCCCACCTCAGCCTCCCAAAGTGTTGGGATTACTGGCATGAGCCACTGAGACCAGCCAGCTGGGTCTTTATACTCTTGCATCCCTCAGTGAGAGGACGTGGGCTGCCCAGACAGGGAAGGGCATGACCTTGGACAAGGTGACTCTCTGATGCTAAGGCAATCCTTAAAGGAGCCTGAGAGCTGAACGCTGCCTCCAGACAGTCCTATCGACAGCCAGGGCAATCAGTCCCTCACTGAAGCGGCTCCAGACGGCACAACACGGGGCCTACCACATTCCTCTCCTCTACCAAGATTATGAAATTTAAGCTTTTTGGCCCAAAAGTGTTCAACTCCCTCCACCATCTGACCTCTGCCCATCGCTCCAGGCTTCTCGCCCACCTTATAAGAAAGCCCCGCTCCTCACTGCTCATCCCTCTGTGACTTCTCATCCCTCCATCTTAAATGATCCTGGCCTTCGTCTATTTCTGCTTCAAAATCCATCTCAGAGGTGGCTGTTTCTGGAAACCCTTCCCTCTGTCTCCCAGAGAATAGCAACTCTCTCCCTTGTCTCTCCTGCCTCAGATACATTTAAATTTTTGCACTTAATTAGCCCATGTTGTCAGTTGTCTCTCTTCCCAACCAGGCTGTGAGCTCTGAGTACAGGGACATTCTGTGAATGATGTTGATGCTTCCAGCCCCATGTGCTGGGCACAGAGGAGGAACTGGGCTACCACTGGTTAAATGAATATGTGAATAGATTAATGAATAGATGAATGAATGAATGTGTGGGCAGAGCTGAGGCTCAGTGGGGTGACTAGTCTGGAGGCTGGTCTCAATGAGGGGTGGCAGCTGGCTGAACAATAATGTCCAATGGGCATGTGAACCCCAGTCCAACGCATCTGGCACGGATAGCCAAGGGGTCCCCTCTGCTGAGTGGGAGCAATAGGCTTTCTGAGGAGCAGTGATTCATAAGAAAAGGCAGCATTTCCTTTTGTTCCTTCCTTCCTCCCTCCCTCCCTCCCTTCCTCCCTCCCTCCCTCCCCCGCGCCCACCCTCCCTCCTTTCCTTCCTGTCTCTCTCTCTCTCTCTCTCTCTCTCTCTCTCTCTCTCTCTCTCTCCTTTCTTTCAACAGGGTCTCACTCTTTTTCCCAGGCTGGAGTGCAGTGGTACCACTGTGGTTCACTGCAGCTAGGTTTAAATGATCCTCCCACCTCAGCCTACAGACTACAAGCGCATGTTACCACACCCAGGTGACGTTTGTGGTTTTAGTAGAGACAGGGTTTCACCATGTTGCCCGGGCCGATGATGAACTCCTGGGCTCAATACATCTGCCTGCCTTGGCCTCCTAAAGTTCTGTTATTACTGGCATGCCATAGCACCTGGCCGCATTTTCAAAGAAGGAAGAGAAAGGAGGTAAGAGAGGGATGAAACAATAGTCTATCTTAGTGGAAATGAGACTTCAGCTGTTGGCCATGAGTAAAAGGATAGGATACACTGCACAGGGCCCTGGAGTAGACCACAGATGGCAGAATGTAGGGCCCTTGTCAGAGTCCTGGGCAAAGGGCATCGTCTGGTACTAGTGGGGTTGGAGAGAGGAGGTGACAGCAGAACAGGCAGGTTCAGGGCTCCTCCAGACCCACTGCAGGCTGGGCTCAAGGGAAGATACATCTAAGATTCACCAGGTGTCCTGTTGGTTCTGAGGCTAGGTCCTTCTGAGCCTGCTTGGGGTAGGGTTTCGTTACTCGAGCTGGCAATTTCTTCCTTCTCTTTGCTCACAAACACTTGTCTTCAATCCTTTTCTCATTTAATCCTCACAGTACTCCATGAATATCAGCATTTATCTTTTCTTCAATAAACACTGATGTAGAAATGACCATATGCTAGTCACTGTTCTTAACCCTTCACAAATATTAACCCATTTGATCTTGGTAACAACCCTTGAAGTCGATGGGTATTTTTATCTCTTTCTACAGTTAAGGAACTAGAGGCACAGAGAATGAGGTTGCATAGCTAGTAAGCACATGATTATTCACATTTTACAAGACACAAGAGTTTTGGTTTTGGGGTTTTTTTGCTTTTTTTTTTTTTTTTTTTTTTTTTTTTTAGAGATGGGGTTTCTCCATGTGGGTCAGGCTGGTCTTGAATTCCCGACCTCAGGTGATCTGCCCGCCTGAGCCTCCCAAAGTGCTGGGATTACAGGTTTGAGCCACCAAGCCCGGTCCACAGAGTTTATTCTTTTGTTCACCACGTGGTTATTGATTGCTTGCACAGAACAAGGCCCTGCACTAGGCAACAGGGCACAGTGTCAATTAAAACAGAGGAAAACCAGCCCTTGAGATGCTCAGTGTCCAGTTCCAAGTTCCACTGCTAAGGCTTAGGGATTGCAAGTGTTCTCCATGGATTTTTTTTCTGTTAAGCTGTCTAGAAATTCTTTTTTTTTTTTCTTTTTTTTTTTTTTTAGGCAAAGTCTTGCTCTGTTGCTCAGGCTGGAGTGAAATGGCACAATCTTTGCTCATTGCAACCTTCACCTCTGGGTTCAAGTGATTCTTCTCCCTCAGCCTCCTGAGGAGCTGGGATTACAGGCATGTGCCACCATGCCGGGTTAATTTTTTTGTATTTTTGGTAAAGGTAGGGTTTCACCATGTTGGCCAGACTGGTCTCGAACTCCTGACCTCAGGCGATCCATCCACCTTGGCCTCCCAAAGTGCTGGGATTACAGGCGTAAGCCACTGTGCCTGGCCTGTCTAGAAATCCTTTATCATTTGTACGCCATCTGAAAGGTAGAAATGCCATCCTTGAACCCTTGTATCTGCCCGTAGGCCAAGTACTTGGCTTGTCTCTACCCAACTAGTTCTCTTTTTTTTTCTTGCTCTGTCACCCAGGCTGTAGTGCAGAGGTGCAATCTCAGCTCACTGCAACCTCTGCCTCCCAGGTTCAAGTAATTCTCCTGCCTCAGCTTCCTGAGCAGCTGGGACTACAGGTTCACGTGAACACGCCCAGGTAATTTTTTGTATTTTTAGTACAGATAGTGTTTCAACATACTGACCAGGCTGGTTTCAAACTCCTGACCTCTTGATCCACTTGCCTCAGTCTCCCAAAGTGCTAGGATTACAGCCAACTAGTTCTAGAAGGCAGAAAGCCGAACCTGTTCCTAGAGGCGAGTGGATATTCGGTTTCCAGCACTACCTTCCTGCCTTTGGCCATGCTATCTCCTCTGTCTGGAATGCGTCTCCAGTCATTCATTCCCACCACCAACTTTGACAATAGTGGTTCCCACGACAGCATTTTTGTCCCCACTTGCAGGATGACAGTACAAGAATGGATTCTTACTAGGGACATTATCTCATTTAATCCTCACAATGATCCTATTAGGAAGATATTATCAGCTCTATATTATAGATTAAAAAAAAAAAACTCAGCAAAATTAAAGAACTTGCCCAAGGTCACCCAGCTAGTAAGTAGCAGAGCTGGGATTTGAACTCTTGTCTGTCTGACTTTAAAGTCCAAGCTGGTTTTTTTTCTTCCATTCTCTTTATTTAATTGCATTAGAAATTTATTTCCTTCACATATACAGAATATAAAACCTATCTTCACAATGAATTATGCCTTTCTGCTCTTGTTTTTTCATACAAAAATTAATGGCCACTTCCTGAAAAAAACTGAAATAAATCCACAGACCCGTACCCTTACCCAGTGCGCCACACTGCTGCTACTTGAGCTTTTGTTTCTGGAACCCTTGTCTATTTAACATATATTCCACAATTACACACTTGCTTATCCTCTTCAGTTGTTGCATGTGTGAATTTCTGGTTTGCTCAGCTTGATTTTATCCCCCATGATGCACACAGTAAATGCATAATAAATGTTTGTTGAATGAATGGATTTTACATGTATCTTGCTGAAATATACACAGCTCTGTTTGATTCACTAGAGTGGCATACCCGAGCAAGAAATAATTTTTCTTAATGTGTCCCTTATAAATTGAACCCAACCGTATTTGATTAATTTCACATCACGCATTTTTATTGCACCAATCACTCTGGTATCAGGTCATATTTATTTTAAAAACAGATTCACAAAGGGTGCAGGGCTGGAGTGACAGTGTAAATATGTTAATAATAAAAATAATACCGAAGATATTTTACTGGAAACTCTCAAATGCTAATGATGAGTAAGTGCATTCCACAGAACTATGTTTGATTTACAACGCAATTAATTTAAAAAAGATTCAAATCCTATACCATATCTTGTATATTTAGATAATGAAAACTAAAAATGAATATTCAGGACATGACATCAGAGGAACAAAAATCACCTTAAAGACCTTTAGCATTTTTGTTAGAACAATAGCCCAATCACTGAAAACGGTGCCCTTGTCGGACCAAACGCATCCACCTTAGGAACGTCCTCCTGGGTAGCTGCGGTGATTTTGTTCTGCGAAGAGCACGTGTGTATTCCATACAGCCCTCACAATGAAAAACACCACATATTATCCAGTGACCAAAGAGCCCTGGCACCTTCAATCATGCAGCCAAAGGCTTTGGGGGTTTCTTGTTCAGGGGAAAACAAAGTCTTTCATGTCAACTCACATTGTGGGATGTGTGAGCATTTCCATAGATATTCGGCCCTGTCTTAGGATCCAGCTAAAAATTAAACAACAAAAAAAAATGCATTCTCGTACCCTATTCAAACTGCAAGAAATAAAAAATGTGCTTCATTTGCTTCATTTGGTATTTCATCACTCAATTCAGATGTTCTAAGAAAGCGTGCATTCTTATGCACAGTTTGGGGAAAGATGCCCATTTTTGTAAAAGGATTTATAAAGTTGACTCTGCCCACTTTGTATCTAAGAGGGGAGGCGGCAGATGCTGCTGAGCGGTCTTGCACCATGGGGAACTTCATGTTGGTGTAAAATGGTTGTGATTTTCCCTAATTTATTGAGGACAGTTCTGCTGTGATGTAGCATGCACCAGACTTTCAGCTAGACCTATTTGGCTTATTCAACACATCTTATGTATAACTTTGATTAAAAAAAATAAAATTTTAATTATGAAAAAAGAAGATTCAGGCTTGAATGCTAATTATAAAAAAAGATGTGTTTTCATGTTTCTCTGGCAGTAATTGTTCATCTTAAAGAAATATTGTAGAATGAATTATCATCATTTTTGTAAAAAGAAAAACAACAACATACACACACAAATAGAAAAAGACTAAACTGGGCCTTTAATAAAAACCTCACGGCTTAGCAGGCAAATTATATCCTCTGAGGACCAGAATCAAAGAAAAGAAAGTAATAGAAAATAAAACATAAGAACTTTGTGTTTTAAGTTTTGTAATATTATTTTACCTTTTATCTCTGTGCACCATTACTCAGAGAAAAAGAAAAATTCAATTTAGAAATAAAATAATAATCTATATCAAATGAGAAAAATGAAAACATAATAAAACATAGCATAGGAAAACTTGATCATGTATAAATGTTTTGTGGTTGACTATCAATCCTTTCTACTTAGAAAGCATCTTACTCTCTGAATATTCTTCTTTTTTTTGGTTGTTTGTTTCTTTAGAGACAGGATCTTACTCTGTCACCTAGGCTGGAGTGCAGTGGCACGATCTCAGCCCACTGCAACCTCCGCCTCCCAGGTTCAAGCAATTCTCCTGCCTCAGCCTCCCGAGTAGCTGGTATTACAGACATGCACCACCACGCTTGGCTAATTTTTGTATTTTCAGTAGAGACAGGGTTTCAAAATGTTGGCTAGGCTGCTCTCAAACTCCTGACCTCAGGTGATCTCTGAAAAGGGGAGGGGCAAGATGAATATTTCCACTTAGGAAAGTTGGCATTTCCAGGAACGTTTAATATATGCAGTGATTAGCACAACTTCTTGCTATTTAACCTTCTCTCTCACCAGTTTGTTTACAAGGTCTTCTTATGGGACAGGTAGTGCATCTTGATCAAAAGTCAGAGCTTTGCTCATACCTGAATTTATATATCCACTCTGCAAGTGATCTTCAACAATATTCTTAGCTTCTATTTTTTTTTTTTTTGAGACAGAGTTTTGCTCTTATTACCCAGGCTGGAGTGCAATGGGGCGATCTTGGCTCACCGCAACCTCCGCCTCCTGGGTTCAAGCAATTCTCCTGCCTCAGCCTCCTGAGTAGTTGGGACTACTGCGCCACCATGCCCAGCTAATTTTTTTTGTATTTGTAGTAGAGACAGGGTTTCACCATGTTGACCACGATGGTCTCGATCTCTTGACCTTGTGATCCACCCACCTCGGCCTCCCAAAGTGCTGGGATTATAGGCGTGAGCCACCAGGTGTGGCCCTTTTTTTTTTTTTTTGAGATGGAGTCATGTTCTGTCACCCAGGCTGGAGTGCAATTGCATGATTTCCTTTTTTTTTTACTTTATTTATTATACTTTAAGTTCTGCACAGGGGGTACATGTGTAGAACGTGCAGGTTAGTTACACAGGTATACATGTGCCTTGGTGGTTTGCTGCACCCATCAACCTGTCATCTGCATTAGGTATTTCTCTTAATGCTATCCCTCCCTTAGCCCCCAACCCCCTGACAGGCCCTGGTGTGTGATGTTCCCTTCTCTGTGTCCATGTGTTCTCGTTGTTCAGCTACCACTTACGAGTGAGAACATGCAGTGTTTGGTTGTCTGTTCTTGTGTTAGTTTGCTGAGAATGATGGTTTTCAGCTTCATTCATGTCTCTGCAAAGGACATGAACTCATCCATTTTTATGACTGCATAGTATTCCATGGTGTATACCTACCACATTTTCTTTACCTGGTCTATCATGGATGGGCATTTGGGTTGGTTCCAAGTTTTCGCTAATGTGAACACTGCTGCATTAAACATACATGTACATGTGTCTTTATAGTAGAATGATTTATAATCCTTTGGGTATATACCCAGTAATGGGATTGCTGGGTCAAATGGTATTTCTAGTTCTAGATCCTTGAAGAATTACCACACTATTTTCCACAATGGCTGAACTAATTTAGACTCCCAACAGTGTAAAGGCGTTCCTATTTCTCCACATCCTCTCCAATATCTGTTGTTTCCTGACTTTTTAATGATTGCCATTCTAACTGGCATGAGATGGTATCTCATTGTGGTTTAGATTTGCATTTCTCTAATCACCAGTGATAATGAGCTTTTTAAAATATGTTTGTTGGCTGCATAAATGTCTTCTTTTGAGAAGTGTCCTTTGTCCACTTTTTGATGAGGTTGTTTTTTTCTTGTCAGTTTAAGTTCTTTGTAGATTCTGGATATCAGCCCTTTGTCAGATGGGTAGACGGCAAAAATTTTCTCCCATTTCTGTAGGTTACCTGTTCACTCTGATGATAGTTTCTTTTGCTGTGCAGAAGCTCTTCGGTTTAATTAGATCCCATTTGTCTATTTTTGGCTCTTGTTGCCATTGCTTTTGGTGCTTTAGCATGAAGTCTTTGCCTAGGCCTTTGTTCTGAATGGTGTTGCCTCTGTTGTCCTCTAGGTTCTTATGGTTTTAGGTCTTAGGTTTAAGTATTTAATACATCTAGAGTTAATTTTTGTACAAGGTGTAAGGAAGGGGTCCAGTTTCAGCTTTCTGCATATGGCTAGCCAGTTTTCCCTACACCATTTATTAAATAGGAAATCCTTTTCCCATTGCTTGTTTTTGTCAGGTTTGCCAAAGATCAGATGATTGTAGACGTGTGGTGTTATTTCTGAGGACTCTGTTCTCTTAATGGCACAATTTCAGCTTACCACAACCTCCTCCTCCCAGGTGACAGAGTGAGATTCTGTCTCCAAAAAAAAAGAACCCACCCTCAGAGCGTTCAAACCCAGCTGGGCCCTTCCCAGCTGTGAATTTGGGCAAGTGATTCTCCTGCCTCAACCTCTTGAGTAGCTGAGATTACAGGCATGCGCCACCATGCCCAGCTAATTCTGTATTTTTAGTAGAGATGGAGTTTTGCCATGTTGATCGGCTGGTTTCGAACTCCTGACCTCAGGTGATCCACCCGACTTGACCTCCCAAAGTGCTGGGATTACAGGCGTGAGCCACTGTGACTGGCCTAACAATACTCTTCACTTCACTAAGCTTCAGTACTTCATCTCTGAAGTGGGTACCATGACAGTAACTGTTTCTTAGGGTGAGCATTAAAAGAGGTGGCATGTGCAAAAAATGTTCTCCATAAACATAAGGGGGACATTCTAAGTTGTCTCATAAAGTTCTCTTCTGATATTATGGCACGTTGTATGCAGCAAATCCAAACCATACTATTTCCCTGGTGGTTGTGAAGGTTTGTTGTTGTTGTTGTTTTTGAGACATAGTCTCAGTCTGTCGCCCAGGCTGGAGTGTAATGGCACACTCTCCACCCACTGCAAACTCCATGTCCCGAGTTCAAGAGAGTCCCCTGCCTCAGCCTCCTGAGTAGCTGGCATTACAGGTGCCTGCCACCACATCTGGTTAATTTTTGTATTTTTAGTAGAAACGGAGTTTCACCATGTTGGCCAGACTGGTCTCAAACTCCGGATTTCAGGAGATCCGCCCACCTCAACCTCCCAAAGGGCTGGGATTACAGGCATGAGCTACTGAGCCTGGCCCTGTTGTTTTCTGAGACAATGTTTCACTCTGTCGCCCAGGCTGGAGTGAAATGGTTAGATCTCGGCTCACTGCAACCTCTGCCTCCCTGGTACAAGCGATTCTCATGCTTCCATGCTTCAGCCTCTTGAGTAGCTGGGACTACAGGCGCCTGCCACCATGCCTGGTTAATTTTGTATTTTTTTAGTAGAGATGGGATTTCACCATGTTGGTCAGGCGGGTCTCGAATTCTCGACCTTAAGTGATCTACCTGCCTTGGCTTCCCAAAGTGCTGGGATTATAGGTGTGAGCCACCGTGCCTGGCCGTGCAGTTCTGACTCTTTATTTCCCTCTCCCTTCCAGAATGTCCTCTGCAGTCATTGTTTCCTTTGTCCTCTAAGCAGCATGCTCCTTCCATGCAGCCTTCTGGCTCCTGAAAGGTAATTTGCTATGGACAGCATGACTATTGTTTTACCCAGAATTGATAACATGGAAAAATGAACACCAAATGTGTTAGTGCTTTTTTAGTTTTTAACAACCTTGCCTATTAAGAGAATCAACTTGCTTTTTCCCAGTATAGGTCAAAACATTAAACAGAATTGTTCCTGGGTTGTCACAGCTGAATTGTCTGATTTTCCCACTCTCATCCCCACCAGGGAGGAGGGACAGAACAGGCTGGGATGAGTTCCATGGAACTGTGTTGAGGATCAGTCCATGGCTGGATTTTTTAACGTGTGAGACTGGAGGGCAGAGGGAAGCCACAAGAGTAAGTCCAACACCGGAAGCTGTCATTCAAAGGAGATTGTCAGAAGGCAGGAGGAGCCCAGCAGGAAAAGACCAGTCTGCCTGTAGTGCCTACTGGAGTGGGGCCACAGGATCCAAACTGATAGCACATCAGGGGAAGGAAAAGAAGTTAACCCATTACAGAACAAAGTTGTAGTTAACAGCCCAGGCTGGTCGCGGTGGCTCATACCTGTAATCCCAGTACTTTGGGATGCCAAGGCAGGTGGATCACCTGAGGTCAGGAGTTCGAGACCAGCCTGGTCAACACAGTGAAACCCCGTCTCTACTACAAATTCAAAAATTAGCTGGGCATGTTGGCACGCACCTGTAGTCCCAGCTACTCGGGAGGCTGAGGCAGAAGAATCGCTTGAACCTGAGAGGCATAGGTTGCAGTGAGCTGAGATTGCATCACTGCACTCCAGCCTGGGTGACAGAGTGAGACTCCGTCTCCAAAAAAAAAAGAACCCACCCTCAGAGGGTTCAAACCCAGCTGGGCCCCTCCCAGCTGTGAATTTGGGCAGATTGCTGCTCTACTGCAAAGCTCAGCTTTCTCACCTGTGAAATGGGACTACCATAAAATTCGAATACTTATTTCTTAGGGTGATTTTTAAATTATTTAATTTTCTTTTCATTTGTTTATTTATTTATTTCTGAGACAGGGTCTAGCTCTGTCACCCAGGCTGGAGTGCAGTGGTGTAATCATGGCTCACTGCAGCTTCGACCTCCCAGGCCCAAGCAATCCTCGTACCTCAGCCTTTCAAGTAGCTAGGACCACAGGGGCATGCCACCACACCCAGCTAGGGTGCGTGTGTGTGTGTGTGTGTGTGTGTGTGTGTGTGTGTGTGTGTAAAGACAGTCTCCCTATGTTGCCTAGGCTAGTAGGGTAATTTTAAAGTTTCAAAGACATCATACTTTCAAAGTACTTCACTAAAGGCTTAGTATAATTCTTCAAATAACTGCATTTCTGCTCAAACACTACCAGTCAATGAGCCACCCCCGATCATCCCATGTACTTAAAATTGAAACTCAACCCAGCGCTTCTTGTCCCCTTACCTGCTTTATTTTTCTCCATAGCTCATAACACTCTTATGCGATATGAGGGATTACTTACAGTTATTTTCAATATCATCATTCTCCTTCCATTAGAATGTAAACTCCTTGAAGGGAGAATCTTTCGTCTGTTTTGTTCATTGATTCTATCCCTAGCACCTTGACACAGTGTGTGACCAGGTGCTCAGTAAATTGAGCTGTTGAATACATAAACACTGGCCAACATTATCATCACCATTCCTGGGTCAGAAACTCTTAACAATCCTGTGAGACAGCAAAGTAGGAAAAGGTAAATATTTTAAAAATTAGGGTAGTGGCATGGTAGTTCACGCCTGTAATCCCAGAACTTTGGGAGGCCAAGGCAGGTGGATAACCTGACGTCAGGAGATTGAGGCCAGCCTGGCCAACATGATGAAACCCCATCTCTACTAAAAACACAAAAAGTAGCCGGGTGTGGCAGCATGTCTGTAGTCCCAGCTACTTGGGAGGCTGAGGCAGAGAATTGCTTGAACCCAGGAGGTGGAGGTTGCAGTGAGCCCAGATCATGCCACTGCACTCCAGCCTGGATGACAGAGCAAGACTCTGTCTCAATAAATAAATTTTAAAAAATAAAATAAGGATGGGTGGGGCTTGACTCTCTCAAAAAAAGTTGGGGTAGCTAATTATAAATTTTTACTGGGTCCTGAATGAGGCTTTCACATCTTGTCCTTCACATCAATCATGGAGAGCATCCTGAGAGAGGTCTTTAGGGCAATGGATGAAGAGGAAGGGGCAAAGCCATGACCAGCTGAGACCCAAGCAAAAGAAGAGAAGAGGCTATACTGCTAGACCTGGGGAGGGGAGCTCAGGGCTCAAAGTCTGGGGTCCATTGGTTGGTGAGGGTACATTTGTTACAATTAATGTTTCTGTGACTGATGGGGAGCAATGGATTTTCATTTTCAATCTTTGTTTATTTTCTTATCTATTTTTCTGATTATATAACATTGGGTATGTTCTCTTTGAAATGTTTTTCACTTTCTATTTTATTATATCTTTAAATTTTATTATTGATTAATTTTTTGAAACAGAGTCTCACTCTGTCACCCAGGCTGGAGTGCAGTGGCGTGATCTTGACTCACTGCAACCTCTGCCTCCGGGGTTCAAGCGATTCTCCTGCCTCAGCCTCCCGAGTAGCTGGGATTACAGGCATGTGCCACCACATCCAGCTAATTTTTTGTATTTTTAGTAGAGACAAGGTTTCACTATGTTGGTAATGCTGGTCTCAAATTCCTGACCTCAGGTGATCCACCCGCCTCGGCCTCTCAAAGTGCTGGGATTACAGGAGTGAGCCACTGTGCCTGGCCACTCCTCTTTATTTTCTAGACTCTCTCTCTCTCTCTCTCTCTCTCTCTCTCTCTCCCGCATAATCTCCAGATTATGCAGGAAATTGTACTTGGGTCTGAGAAGAACAGGTTCTCCCAGGAGGTGAAGGGGGTTTTGGGACTTTCTCCTTGATTATACTTTCTCCCCACCGGTACCCTTGCCATGCAAAGGCAGAAATGTGTGCTTAGGCTGTTTCCTAAAGCCAGACCAGGGGCTCAAACTCAAGTACCTATAAGGTCTGTCAGGTCAAGCAAATTAGTACTGTAGGCCAGGTATGACAAAAGCCACAGCCCAAGTGTCATGATGAATGGCGGCTGCCACCTGGCCTTCATTACATCCAGCAGTCATCACAACCAGGCAGCCTGATTGTTGACAAGTAGGCCGTAGACACAATGTCACCAATCTTTCCAATTTTTCAAGAAAAGCAGAAAAGGTCTAAGCAGGCCAAGACTGTGTGTCTTCAGCCTTCAGGCTTCTTGGTTTTGTTTGTTTCTTTGGTTTTTGTTTGTTTCTTTGGTTTTTTAAGAGAGAGTCTTGTTCTTATTGCCCAGACTGGAGTGCAATGGCACAATCTCAGCTCACTGCGATCTCTGCCTCCTGGGTTCAATCAATTCTCCTGCCTCAGCTGTCCAAGTGGCTGGGATTATAGGCACCTGATTCCACACGCAGCTAATTCTGTTTGTATTTGAGTAGAGATGGGGTTTTACCACATTGGTCAGTCTGGTCTCAAACGCCTGACCTCAGGTGATCCACCCACCTCCGCCTCCCAGAGTGTTGGGATTACAGGCACGAACCACCGTGTCCAGCCTAGACTACTTGTTTTTTTGTTTTGTTTAGTTTTATATTACTTCTGAACTTTGTTCATCATTGTTCTAGGTAGCAGTTTCACTTAAACATATTTTGGGGGCAGTATGCACTTTTTTTTTTTTTTAGTCGGAGTCTCATTTGATTGCCCAGTCTGGATTGCAATGGAGCAATCTTGGCTCACTGCAACCTCTGCCTCCTGGTTTCAAGTGATGCTCCTCCCTCAGCCTCCCAAGAAGCTGGGATTACAGGCATGCACCACCACGCCTGGCTAATTTTGCATTTTTAGTAGAGATGGGGTTTCACCACCTTGGTCAGGCTGGTCTCAAACCCCTGACCTCAGGTGATCCACCCGTCTCAGCCCCCTAGAGTGCTGGGATTACAGGCATGAGGCTCCATGCCTGGCCCCAAATATCCTCTTAGAGCCAGGGCAACACCTGCTTTCCCGTCTTGTATAAATTCTAGCACAGCTCACATGCATATGTGGGTTCTTAATAAATGCTCTTTGAAGGTGATGATAATAAATTGAGATTTGGAAACGCTGAAACTGCCTTCTAGGAGCACAGCTCAGAGGGTGGAATGCTTTAGAAAGAGTCCCTGTGAGGCCAGGTATGGTGGCTCACGCCTGTAATCCCAGCACTCTGGGAGGCTGAGGTAGGTGGATTACCTGAGATCGGGAGTTTGAGACCAGCCTGACCAATATGGTGAAACCCTGTCTCTGCTAAAAATACAAAATTGGCTGGGCGTGGTGGCACATGCCTGTAATCCTAGCTACTCAGGAGGCTGAGGCAACAGAATCACTTGAAACTGGGAGGCAGAGGTTGCAGTGAGCTGAGATCTCACCATTGCTCTCCAGCCTGGGTAACAAGAGTGAAACTCTGTCTCAAAAAAAAAAAAAAAAAAGAGTCCCTGTGAGAAAAGGCAAAAGGAATTGGGGTTACTAATAACATATCATGGAGAAAAGAAGGTTAAGGAGAATTTAACAGCCATCTTCAAATATCTAAAGGGATATTGCTCATGTGTTTTAAATATCAGTTCTTGTCTACTAAGGACAGGACATGAGGGAATTATCTTAAATGGGAGCAGGAAGGACTTAGATTAGATATCAATGGAGGAAACATCCCAGCAGAAAGGATCTGAGATGCTGGAAGGCAGCATGATGTGGAGAAAGGACATGGTTATTTTCAGAACAAAGGCTGCTGATTTTTACTGTGGGAAGCGTGGAGCTTGGGCCTTCCAAGTCAGCTAGTTACTAGCCACATGATCCTCAGCAAGTGACTTCACCTTTCTGACACTCAGTTTCCTCAGTTGTTAAATAGGGATAATAACAACATCTATTTATTGGATTATTATGAGGATTAAATAAGAGTTGGCATATAAAGCCATTAGCCCAGGCCTGGCCCAAAGTAAGTCTCAACCAATAATGAATGCCATTCATTTCTGTTAATCAGCTACAATCCTAGCTGGAAAAACCCACCCTACATGCAGACATAAGCTCCTTTTTCAGACACATCAAACAAACAAATACGGTATTCCTGTGTGTTGTGTGTTGTAGGACTTACAGTCTCACTGAGAACACATGATGTGAATGCTCAGAAAGTTCAATACATAGAATATTTAAATAGTGGAACTAGTAGAGTGAAGTGGTCAAGAGCATGGAGTCAATAAAATACGTGAGCACTTGGAACAGTGCTTGGCATCTTGGAGTTGTTTGCCCTTGATAGAACAAAGCACAGTCAAAGTAAGGTCAATTTTTATTTTTTATTCTTATTTTCGAGATGGAGTATCCCTCTGTCACCCAGGCTGGAGTGCAGTGAACTGGTCTTGGCTCACTGCAACTTCTGCCTCTTGGGTTCAAGCAATTCTCCTGCCTCAGCCTCCTGAGTAGGTGGGACCACAGATGTGCGTTGCCAAGCCTGCCTAATTTTTGTATTTTAAGTAGAGATGGGGTTTCACCATGTTGGCCAGGCTGGTTTTGAATTCCTGGCCTCAAGTGATCCACCCACCTCAGCCTCCCAAAGTTCTGGGATTACAGGTGCAAGCCACTACATCCGGCAGGTAAAACCAATTTTTATGTGAGAGGTTCAAAAAGACCCATAGGAGTTTTCAGGTGGGAGAAATTGCTCCAAATTAGTGTGGGCCAAACAGGTAGATAAAATTTGAACCCACATTTGTAAATACACTGGCTCATAATGATCTTGGTTATCTCAAACAATGATGAGATATTTGAGTGTTCCATGCTTTTATTCTTCAAACATTGCAGGCACAACTTTGAATAACTGATTTGTCAGCTTTAAAGAAAGACAGCTATGCATTTCCGATATTTTGAATACACCCAAGAAACAGTCTTCTACATTGTGATTGCATTCTATAAACTTTACTTCATAGCAATTATAACTGCTGCACATTTAACTTACTAATATTTATTGAAATATTTTTAGCTGAAAAAATATTTTATGCTCACTATTATTTATTAATGCCCAGTTTTAAAATATTACACATAAAATTTATTCCAGTGCACATTAGTAAATAAATTATGCTTGTAATTTCTAATGCATTTTTAATTATAAATTTATCCATGTCTACCTTTATTTATGATAGCGGTGTCTCACTGTTGAACATACTGTGTATTAATGGAGACACTGTTAATTATGCATTCTTGGAAGTTGCATTCCACAAAACATACGAGTTTGTTTTTTACATTCTAAGTACTGTTAACATCAATTAATTTAGGAGCAGGCACTCAGTAGCAGCTAACCTTTAAAGCAAGAATGGGTACTATTAGAAGCTGGTTACAGGACCGGGATTTTGGAAAGGTATACAAATATGAATGTAGCCAGAGAGATGTTGCATTTTCCATAATACCTGACAGATGTTCCATTTTCACCCCAAGTATCTAAAAAAAGGATACTCACCAGAAACAATACTCAGCACGAAAACTCAATAGAAACAAAGCTCAGTGAATCTCTGCCTGATCCTCAGGACCGATCTGTATTTAAATAGTATCTTCAAAGTGTGTTTGAAGATACTATTCTGATGAGTTAATTCTGTGCTTCCCTTCTATTCACCAAACTCACCTTACTATAAGCGATATATTTGCTTTAAAAAATTCTTCACATCGGGCCAGGCTCAGTGGCTCACACCTGTATTCCCAGCACTTTGGACGCCGAGGTGGGTGGACCACAGGGTCAGGAGATCAAGACCATCCTGGCCAACATGGTAAAACCTTGACTCTACTAAAAATAGTTTAAAAAACTAGCTGGGGATTGTGGCACGTGCCTATACTCCCAGCTACTCAGGAGGCCAAGGCAGGGGAATCACCTGAACCCAGGAGGTGGAGGTTGCAGTGAGCCGAGATCACACCACTGCACTCCAGCCTGGAGGACAGAGTGAGACTCCATCTAAAAAAAAAAAAAAAAAAAAATCTTCACATCAAGGCCAGGCGCAGGTAATCCCAGCACTTTGAGAGGATGAAGTGGGGCTATCCCTTGAGCTCAGGAGTTTGAAACCACCCTGACCAACATGGCCAAACCCCATCTTTACTAAAATACTGGCCGGGTGTGGTGGCTCATGCCTGTAATCCCAGCACTTTGAGAGGCCGAGGCGGGTGAATCACCTGAGGTCAGGAGTTCGAGACCAGCCTGGCCAACATGGGGAAACCCAGTCTCTGTAAAAAAATTAAAATAAAAAAAATACAAGAATTAGCTGGGTGTAGTGGCATGTGCCTGTGGTCACAGCTACTTGGGAGGATAACTTGAGCCCTGGAGGCAGACGTTACCGTGAACCAAGATTGTACCACCGCACTCCAGCCTCCAACGGAGGGAGACTTCATTTAAAAAAAAAATCTTCACATTGAAATGTTACTTAAATACTATATTGCTTTCTGAAATTATATACTTCTAGGGGGCTTCTTTGAAATAGTTTGAATGGATTTTTGACACAATTTACTCTTTTCCTGGAATTCTTTAGACAACAGGAGTATAAACACCCATGTTTTCCCTATGGGTGGAAAAACCATATTTAAGTAAAAGAAAAGACCAAAATTGGGAAGAATATCAGGGAAACATATTCACACATATAAAATGTTGAGCTCACACATTTGCAGAGAAGCTAGCAGGTGTCTCCCTTTCCCAAAGCTTTGGCAGGGTTTCAAAGTGTTACTTTCATCCTATCAGATTAACTCTTGGCTTGTTAGCATACATTTGGCAAAGCGGCATTTTCCATGTGAAAATAATGCTTATACAAAATCAGACTTTCAATTGCCTCATTTCATGTGCATATTTTGAACACCTTTTCATTTAACACACATGTTACCAAGTGCTTATTGGTGTTTTAGGCTTTTAACATATAAACAGAAATAAGAAACATCCCATTCCTCATGGCCTGTTGGGGAGACCGCACGTGTATCAAAAGAACAACAGAAATGTGATAAACGGTGAGCACAGAGAATAAAGTTCTTCATGTGTTCTGTTAGAGAGCAAAGGTGATCTGGGAAGGCTTCCTGGAGGAAATAATGTGTAAATTCATACATGTATATATCTGCACAATAATTATATATATATATATATATATATATTTTTTTTTTTTTTTTTTTTTTTTTTTTGAGATGAAGTCCCTGTCACCCAGGCTGGAGTACAGTGGCTGGATCTCGGCTTACTGGAATCTCTACCTCCTGGGTTCAAGTGATTCTCCTGCCTCAACCTCCTGAGAAGCTAGGATTACAGGAATTAGCTGCTACCACAGCTGGCTAATTTTTGTATTTTTTGTAGAGACAGTTTTGCCATGTTGGCTAGGCTGGCCTTGAACTACTGGCCTCAAGTGATACACCCGTCTCGGCCTCCCAAAGTGCTAGGATTACAGGTGTGAGCCACCATGTTTGGCCAAAAGCCATATATATATACTTTTTTTTTTTTTTTTTTTTTTTTTTAGACAGAGTCTCACTTTGTTGCCAGGCTGGAGTGCAGTGGCGCCATCTCGGCTCACTGCGACTTCTGCCTCCCAGGTTCAAGTGATTCTTCTGCCTCAGCCTCCCAAGTAGCTGGGGACCACAGGTGCATGCCACCACACCCAGCTAATTTTTGCATTTTTAGTAGAGATGGGGTTTCACCATGTTGGCCAGGATGGTCTCTATCTCTTGACCTCGTGATCTGCCCACCTCGGCCTCCCAAGGTGCTGGGATTATAGGTGCGAGTTACCGCGCCCAGCCTGTGCAAGTGATTTTTTAAAACATAGTTCTTGGCCAGGTGCGGTGGCTCACGCCTGTAATCCCAGCTCTTTGGGAGGCTGAGGCAGGTGGATCACCTGAGGTCAAGAGATCAAGACCATCCTGGCCAACATGGTGAAACCCCGTCTCCACTAAAAAAAAACAAAAAACAAAAAACAAAAATTAGCTGGGCATGGTGGTGCACACCTATGGACCAGCTACTCGGGAGCCTGAAGCAGAATTGCTTGAGCCCAGAAGGTGGAGGTTGCAGTGAGCTAAGATCACGCCATTGCACTCCATCCTGGCAACAGAGTTAGACTCTGTGTCAAAAAAAAAAAAAAAAAAAAAAAAAATCACTTGCACATTAGAACTTAGTCTTTTAGAATACTGTCATTCTGTTACATAGAAAGCCAAGAATGCCACTAGAGAGGCCACAGGAGAAAAACCAAGTTGCCCTGGTCAACATCTGCTGCCATGTGAGTGAGGCCATCTTAGCTCTTCTAGCCATTCTAGCTTCCATGTGACCGCAATTACGTGAGCAAGCCCAGGATAGACAGGCAGGAGAACCACCCATCAACCCACAGAATCCTGAGAAATGGAACATGGTTCTTGTTTTAGGCTGCCCCTCAAGATGAATAGGAGTTTGCTGAGGGGAGAGGCAAACAGCAATTGAGGCTTGAGGGGCTGTGAGGAAAGTGAATGCATGAAGGGACCTGATCCTTACTGCCCATCTCGGCGTGCTGGGCCAGAAGAGCTGGCATTTATGCAACACTTCCTGTATACCAGGCACTGTTCTTATTACTCTCGGTGCAGTACCTCACTGAATTCTCACAACGACCTAGATGAGACAACAGACACAGAAAAGGCAAGTAGCTTGTTGAAAGCCACACAGGTAGTAGGTGTTTTTGAACTTCTGCCCACTGCCCCTCTCTAGTCCTGGGAACCAGAAGAAAGAGAACCTCTGCCTGCTAACGTGGCTTCCTTTCCAAGATGGAGATGAAGGCAGTGAAGCCTGATTGTCCTAGGCATGCCCAGGTATGTGTCCTGCTGCCCTGACATCTATTGTAGTCCCTTAGCCAGCCCCTGGCCCAGCACCATCAGTGTGCTGTAAAAATATCATTTGTATATGTGTGTCAGCTCTCATGGTCCTAGACCATGCACCCCAGGTCAGGAGATAGGTCAGTGTACATTTTAATGACGCTTCTACAAATGCAACACCCATTCCTCGGTTGCAGAATGCCATGGGCAGCACGTCTGGTTTCCTTTTCACCCTATGTCTGTCCACCATCCTGGGAGCTTTGGCGGTTCACAAGCACTCAGTTCCTTGACTATCTCACCTTCAGTGATTTTTTCTTCTCCACTCCACTTTAGCCAGAACCCCCTCTCACATGGCTTCTCCTCTGAGGTTATTTGTTGAAACATCCATCTGTGACACTAATCTCCATCCTTCTATTCCTTCATCAGTCACTTCCACTACATCTATTTTGAGACCTTTAGGCTTCTGGAATTCTCTGGCTTCCCGATCCAGCACACTTTCTACGGCTCATTGTGTTAAGTACTCTTAAAGTTGATGTGACTCTATCACATCTGTCTGGCAAAATCCTTGGATCAATCCAACTTCCCATTCTTTGTGTGTGTGTATCGTAACTGCTCTAACTAGCTATAGAATAATCACACAAGCCATCGTATTAGTATCACTATAAATTTAGTCTACCTTCTCAACTAGGACCTCAATACTGTCTTTGAAATCCTACCATACATCCATGCATGCCGACTTACCATAGCAACTAAAGTATTTCAAACCCACAGTCAAAGTTGACTACAAGGCTTCTTTTTTTTTTGAGATGGAGTCTCACTCTGTCACAGGCTGGAATGCAGTGGCATGATCTCGGCTCACTGCAACTTCTGACTCCCTGTTTCAAGGGATTCTCCTGCCTCAGCCTCCCGAGTAGCTGGGACTACAGGCACACGCCACTATGTCCAGCTAATTTTTGTATTTTTAGTAGACACAGGGTTTCACCATGTAGACCAGGATGGTCTCGATCTCCTGATCTTGTGATCTGCCTGCCTAGGCCTCCCAAAGTGCTGGGATCACAGGTGTGAGCCACCACCCCCAACCAACTACAAGGTTTCTTAAGGATGGGGTCCCTGTCTGGCTTTTTCACCACTGAATTTCCAGTGCCTAGGGCAGGCTTGGTACATAATAGGCACTCAGTAAGTATGGCTTACTGGCTGAGGTATACTAATACTGGTAAGCATTAGTAAATGATAGTCACATGCCATTCTGTGAGTTACATGTATTAGCTCATTCCATCCTCACAACAAACCAATGAGATTATGTAGGAGTTTTGTCATTCCCATTTTACAGGTAAAAAGATATTTACAGAAGTAACTTGGAGAGATGGAGTCACAAAACTTGTAAGTGGCAAAGTATTCACTTTTTATTTTTCTAAGGTTTTTTTTTTTTTTTTTTTTTTTTTTTGGAGACGGAGTTTCGCTCTTGTTACCCAGGCTGGAGTGCAACGGCGCGATCTCGGCTCACCACAACCTCCGCCTCCTGGGTTCAGGCAATTCTCCTGTCTCAGCCTCCTGAGTAGCTGGGATTACAGGCATGCACCACCATGCCCAGCTAATTTTTGTATTTTTAGTAGAGACGGGGTTTCGCTATGCTGACCAGGATGGTCTTGATCTCTTGACCTCGTGATCCACCCGCCTCGGCCTCCCAAAGTGCTGGGATTACAGGCGTGAGCCACCGTGCCCGGCCCTTTTTTTTTTTTTTTTTTGAAAGACAGGGTCTCACTTGTTCATCCAGGCTCAGGTACAGTGTTATGATCACGTGTGACTGCAGCCTTGGCCTCCCAGGCTCAAGCAATTGTCCCATCTCAGCTTCCCAAGCAGCTAGGATTACAGGCACTCACCACCATGCCTTGTTATTTTCTTTTTTTAGGTGGAGTCTTGCTCTGTCACCCAGGCTAGAGTGCAGTGGTGAGATCTTGGCTCCCTGCAATCTCTGCCTTCCGGGTTCAAGTGATTCTCCGGCCCCAGCCTCCCAAGTAGCTGGGACTACAGATGAGTACCACCACACCTGGCTAATGTGTTTTTTTTTTTTTTTTTTTAGAGACAGGGTTTCACCGTGTTACCCAGGATGATCTCAATATCCTGACCTTGTGATCCACCCACCTTGAACTCCCAAAGTGCTGGGATTACAGGAGTGAGCCGCCATGCCTGGCTTATATGGATATATATATTTTTAATGTAGAGATGGGGTCTTACCATGTTGCCCAGGCTGGTCTCAAAATCCTGGGCTCAGGCGATCCTCCTGCCTTGGCCTCTCAAAGTGCTAGGAAGTATTTACTCTTTAGAACCTGTAACTGCTTAGCAGGCCCAGTTGATTTCAGTTTTAGATAGGTTGAGTTTATTTACTCTTTAGAACCTGTAACTGCTTAGCAGGCCCAGTTGATTTCAGTTTTAGATAGGTTGAGTTTTATGTGTCTGAGAGACAGTCAGGCAGCTGTGCTTCAGATTGGAGCTTGAGAGAGAGAGAGAGAGAGAGAGAGAGAGAGAGAGAGAGAGATTGAGAGAGAGAGAGAGAGAGAGAGAGAGGGAGATGGAAATGGAGAGTAAGATTTAGGAAGGAACAGACAACCTGATGACCTCAGAAAATCAAATATCCAAACTTGTTCACACCTGCTGCTTTGTTAGAGTGCCTCCGACAGGTCCCTGATGGAACTGTGGGGATGTGTGTGCAAGAGTGCACCTGGGCGCTGAGGCACACTATTCTCCCTAGTACAGGTGTGTGGTAAGATACCAATTATATGCAATCACGGGATGTAGTAAGAGATCAATCATATACAGTCATGCATGGCATGAGGATGTTATGGTCAATGACAGAGTGCATGTAAGATGGTGGTCCCCTACGATTATAATATGGTCTTTTTATTGTATCTTTTCAGCATTTAGATTTTTTTTTTTTTTTTTTTTTGAGATGGAGTCTTACTTTGCCACCCAGGCTGGAGTGCAGTGGCATGATCTTGGCTTCCCTGCAACCTCTGCTTCCCGGGTTCAAGCGATTTTCCTGACTCAGCCTCCCGAGTAGCTGGGACTACAGGCATGTAGATACACAAATACTTACCATTGTGTTAGAATTGCCTACAGTATTCAGTACAGTAACATGCTGTGCAAGTGTGTAGCCCAGGACCAATAGGCGAATACCAAATAGCCTAGGTGTGTAATAGGCTGTGACATTGTGTAAGTACACTCTATGATGTTCATACAACCACAAAATCAGACAACGATGAATTTCTCATGTCCTTATCATTAAGCGACGGATGACCATATTTGAAATACAGGGTATACCCATGGTGTTTTTTCGTTTATTGTTTTGAGACAGAGTCTCTGTCACCCAGGCTGGAGTACAGTGGCCAGATCTTGGCTCACTGCCACCTCTGCCTCCTGGGTTCAAGCCATTCTCCTGCCTCAGCCTCGTGAGTAGCTGGGACTAGAGGTGTGAGCCACTACAACTGGCTAATTTACGTAATTTTAGTAGAAATGGGGTTTCACCATATTGGCCTGGTTGGTCTCAAACTCCTGACCTCAAGTGACCTGCATGCCTTGGCTCCCCCAAGTGCTCGGATTACAGGTGTGAGCCACTGTGCCTGGCCCCATGGCATATTTATTAGTGACTTTAAAATTGGGCAGGGGTCCCCCAGGACTGAAATTTAACCTTGATTTTTTTCTTTTGCTACGGTTCTTTTTTTTTTTTTTTTTTTTTTGAGATGGAGTTTCACTCTGTTGCCCAGGTTGGAGTGCAGTGGCGAGATCCCAGCTCACTGCAACCTCGGCTCACTGTCTGCCACCTAGGTTCAAGCGATTCTCCTGCCTCAGCCTCCCAAGTAGCTGGGATTACAGGCCCTCACCAGCACGCCCGACTAATTTTTTTTTTCGTTTTTCTTTTTGTATCTTTAGTAGAGACGGTGGTTTTACCATCTTGGCCAGGCTGGTCTTGAACTCCTGACCTCGTGATCGCCTTGGCCTCGAAAAGGGCTGGGATTACAGGCATGAGCCACCGCTCCCAGCCACGCTACGGTGCTTTTTTGAGAGACTTCCCAGAGCATCTTTCGGGTGGGAGAACACTCTCACTGTACTGCCCGAATCCATTTTCCCCCTTCACTGTGGCTTTCTCCACTGATTTCCTCCGTGAGAGAGAAAGAAAGCAGCGTGAGTCAACACTAACTTCTGCCTGTGCCAGTCCTCTTGCATCTCATGGAAATCTCCCAGCAGGACTTGAGGAAGATTATTATCACCGCCATATTACAGGTATTATAAGAGAAATAACTAACATTGCATGTTTATTATGTGTCAGACACTGTGCTGGGTGTTTTTCAAGTATCATCCCATTCGATTCCCACAGCAATATACTCTAAAGTTGAAACTATTGCTCTGGATGGGAAAACCCGAGGCTCGGAGTGGAGAGGTGCCACGTCCAGCAAGTTATAAGAGCTGGCATATTTGAACCTAGGTCTTTCTGATACAGAGGCTAAGCTGCCTCATCACTCATTTCTGGACAAACTATGGGCTCTCCGTGGAAATGGGGAGAAAGAATATTCGATGGAGAAGCCTGATACTGATTCCTGCTAAAGGCAAGTCCAGGCACTGGCGTATCTTGCCAGAATTCCGCCTCCGACCCAGGCCTTCCCCTGCACTGGAGGAGCGGCGCGCATGCGCCCGGCCTCCCTCCCGGCCCCGCCCCGCGGGAAGCCCGGGCTCCTTGCTTTCAGCTCTGGGGCTTGCGCACTGCGTCCCCAGCCAGAGGCTCCTTCCCAGTCGGGGACTTCCGGAGCGCCGGGGTGTGGTTCCGGGTCGTGTGCGGCTTTGGGTAATAGGGCTGCTGCTCGGCCGGCCGGCGGCGGCGACGAGCACCAGCGGCATGAGGGCGAACCCGGGAAGCGGCAGCTGAGCGGCCCTGGAGGAGCGCCGGTCCCGGTGGATCCCGAGAGTGCAGAGCTCGGGGCAGGGGCCGGGAGGCGTGGGAGAGCCGGGCCCTCCCCTCAGGAACGTGTCCCGGGGCCGACCCGGCCCGTAGTGTGGAAGCAGCTTCAGGTAAAGGTTGCCCCAGCCGCCAGCTCCCCGCTCGCCCGTCAGCCCACCGGCTTGCCCGCCTGGTTACCCTTTGACCTCTCCGGTTTCGGCGCTGCTCAGCGGGCCGTCTACCGGGCCCCTGCTCAGGTGGCCCGGGAGCATCCGTTTCCTGGCCTTTACCAGAACTGGGGGCTGTCAGGAGTCTGAGGCGGGTGTGTGATTTAGGGGAAGGGAAGCCCGTGGACCTGGTAGTGTTCGGGAGTAGCGGGGGGTGGGGGGGAGGGTGCAGTTGGCTCCGGCAGTTTCTGGTCTTGCACTTGGCAATATCTAGGTGCCCTGGTCTTCATAATGTGAAAATCAAGGTTTTCAAGCATTGCCTGTGTGGTCCTTTTTCCTTGTGTCCCTTTTCCCCGTTTCCCTAAAGGGGTTAGTAGCCTCGCAGCTACAGTGCTGCTGAACTTTGATTCAGTTCTTTGTTTATGGGAGTGGCAAGGAGTCCTTTAGATTTGTTTAAGGCTGGGGGAAAAAAAAGAGCTTGTAGTGTAAACAAGAGGATGACTTTAACTAGAGACCCCCAAATCCACCCGGAAATTGGTTAAAACTTCCTTTTGAATGAGTGAAAAGTAACTTTTGAAGCCCACCACAGTTTCTGGCACTGTGCACAGCACCATGTTGTTATAAACCCAAATCGGCAAAGTTCAAAACTTTCCCAGGTGTGAACAGTCAAATAGAGACACATCGGTTTAAAAAAAAAAGCAGCGTTCTCATTCTCTTTGACAAGCAGAAGGGGTGGATTCCTAATGTTAAAACCCACTTGAGCAGAGGGGGAGGTACCGTGTTTTGTTCTTTATATTTTATGAGCCCACACAAGGTGCCTGGTAAACACTGAAAGAGTTCTTGATGAAGCAATAATTGTTTATGTTTTTCAGTTCACACACCTGCGGGATGTGGAGCATGCTGGTAGCCCTTTCTCATTCAGCTGAGTGCTCATGCCTACCTTAAATACTGTGTGTACCAGACCACTTATATTCCCTTACGTCTCGGAATCTGGCTCCTGGTTACCTTCCCAGTTATGCTCGAAAAGGTCTCCTAGTTTGAGACGAAGTGTAGCTCTTGTTGCCAGGCTGGAGTGCAATGGCGCGATCTCAGCTCACTGCAGCCTCCGCCTCCTGGGTTTAAGCAGTTCTCCTGCCTCAGCCTCTCGAGTAGCTGGTACAGGCGTGCCCCACCACGCCTGGCTAATTTTGTATTTTTAGTAGAGATGAGGTTTCTCCATATTGGTCAGCCTGGTCTCAAAGTCCCAACTTCAGGTGGTCCACCTCAGCCTCCCAAAGTGTTGGGATTACAGGCGTGAGCCACTGTGTCTGGCCAAGGTCTCCCTTTAATTACCCCACCCTGATCCATTACTCTAATTAAGTAGGATCTCAATCACTTGTGTTCTTTCCGGTTCCATTGATTTTTTTAGGACATTCTCCCTACCCTGCCTAGGTTTCCCCTTTTCTCTATCAAGACACTTCCCATGGCTCAGCTGAAGTTGGCTTCTCCCAACCAATTCCTGACAACTCCAGCTGGAAATGATTTTCATCTAGCATTCTATAAGCACTCGTTTTATCTACAATTATTTAATTTAGTAAATGTTTACTAAGTATGTATATATATGCCAGGTACCATGCTGGACAATGTAGAGATAAATAAGATTCAGTCCCTGCTTCCAGGGAGCTCAATGTAGTGAAACAGAGATAAGGGAAATTAACAATTCTAACACAGTGATAAGTACATTGTGTGAGAGTTCTTGTGACAGTGGTAGTCCAGGAGGGGAATGGGTTATTCACTTTTGAGGGATGGGATGTGGCCAGGTAATCCTTCATAATTTGAGGTAAACTAAACTTCGAGTATTTACTATGTATTGGGTATTATATAGGGGTTTCTATTGTTTAATCATTTTAACCTCAATTTACAGATTAGGAAGATTCAATAAATTGCACAGCTGGTACCAGACAGAGCCAGGATTCAAAGCCAGGTCTGTCTGGTGCCTAAATTTGTGCTTTTTCCATTACATGTCTTGCCTTTTTCTCACACACTCTCTCTCTTTATGCAAGTAAATATTGAAACAAAAAAGTATACAGGACGAAACATATGAATGTTAAAATGAATAGTACAGAAATCTTTTAAAGGCAAAGGCTGTGCTCTTCCAAGGCAAAGAGATGGCAGGTGGATTAGCTCAGCTTTGAATATGAGCAGAGAAGACAGTATAGAAAATAAGCATGGACTCTGGATTCAATTCCTGGTCCCTGTTCTTACTAGATATGTGACCTTTGACACATAACTCCAAGCATCATTTTCTGCAGCTGGGGATTGGGTTAGGGAATAATACCACATGGAGTGTTGTGAATATTGATTGAACTAATGGGGATAGAGGGCCTGGTACATGGTAAAGTCCCCCAAAATAAATAGCTAAAAGATACAAAGGTATAATGCTTGAGGCATGGTTTTACAGTGGTGAATTAGTTTACAGCCTGAGTCAAGCAAGTCATTGCTTCTTTTAGCAGGGTACAAGGATGGAAAGTTGCGGGGACAGTAGGGGTCAGAGTTAGTGAGGGCTGAGTACCAGGCAAGAGAGGTAAATTCCAGTTTCTGCTAAGAACTTTTCCAGTTAATAAACACTTTGAGGATCTATGATTCATTTCAGCAGTGCCAGGGAAAATGTTAGCCCTTGGGGATACAAAGAGAAATCAAGTTGGGTCCCATCCTGAGGTCATTGACATTCTAGTAGAGGAGATGTGTGTGGGGGGGTGAACTATAATAAAGTACTTCGGGTTCTAAGGTAGAAGTCCCCAGGAGGTCCCACAAAGCACTGCGAAGGGAACACTGATGATGCTAGGTAGTGAGTAGTTACTCTGCCAGCATGATGTTGAACGCTGTGTCTCATTTTTCTCTTGCATGAGAAGGTGTTATTAGCATCCTGATTTTGCCAATGATGAAACTGGGGCACAGAGACCTTAAATAACTTCCTTTAGTTGATGCTACTGGTGGAGCTGTAAGAAAGAGGGGATTATCTGCTAAACACTGGGATCTGCACTCTTCATTACTCCACCATTTTGCTTGTTCTTTGTGATGTGGATGGGGACCCTCTGGAAAGGCTTCAGAGAGAAACTTGCCCTTGAGCTGTAGCTTCAGTGTGCAGGTCACTGTGAGACAGGAGAGAGAATGAGGAATGGAGTGGTCTCTGCACTAAAGGAGCTCATAGCCTAATCTACTGAGATATTTTTCTTTCTTGGTGGGGGAGGTGGTTTTGCTTATTGGTCATATTTGAAGACTTCAGAAATTTTTGTGGTTGAGTGGATTTATGTGTTTTCGGCTAAGATAATTTGCTAGCAATCTGTTATTCTGATGTATAGGCCTTACTGTTAAGGGCACAGTCATAGATGTTAAATTATTATGTGACAAGGACTTCTGTCACATTACTTTTTTTTTTTTTTTTTTTTTTTAGACAGAGTCTTGCTTTATCACCCAGGGTGGAATGCAGTGGCACAATCTTGGCTCATTGCAACCTCTGCCTCCTGGGTTGAAGCGATTCTTGTGCCTCACCCTCCCAAGTAACTGGGTCTATAGGCAGGCACCACCATGCCTGGCCAATTTTTGTGTTTTTAGTAGAGACGGGGTTTTGTCATGTTGGCTGGGCTGGTCTAGAATTCTTGACCTCAAGTGATTCACCTGCCCTCGGGCTCTCAAAGTGCTAAGATTATAGGTGTGAGCCACCATGCATGGCCACATTACTTTTTTTTTTTTTTTTTTTTTTTTTTTTGTGACAGAGTTTTGCTCTTGTTACCCAGGCTGGAGTGCAATGGCGCGATCTCGGCTCACCGCAACCTCCGCCTCCTGGGTTCAAGCAATTCTCCTGCCTCAGCCTCCTGAGTAGCTAGGATTACAGGCACGTGCCACCATGCCCAGCTAATTTTTGTATTTTTGGTAGAGATGGGGTTTCACCATGTTGACCAGGATGGTCTCGATCTCTTGACCTCGTGATCCACCTGCCTCGGCCTCCCAAAGTGCTGGGATTACAGGCTTGAGCCACCGCGCCCGGCCGGCCACGTTACATTTTATCCCCATGGGAGGTGCCCTGACTTCGTTTCGGTGAGTTTGAAGTTTTTGTGAAGTTTGACTCAGAAGTCAGTGTATTTCAGCTTGTGTTCAATTTAAGAGGCTTAGTGGTTAAATATGTTACCTAAGGGTCACAGCTAGTGTGTGATAGAGCCACAAAAAACTGGCCAAAAAAGAGTAAACAAATCTTTATTAAATTACTATTAGTTCTGTTTGAGTGCCTCAGTAGTCCCCATTCTGACGCCTGTTGTGTAGTAGGACGAGTAGGCTAGGCCCTGGTGAACTGGTGGGCACAGATTCAAACTAAAGAGGGCAGTTACTGCTCAGCTCCACTTGTTGCCATGTGAGGAAGTGGGCCAGTGTCCTTGGATCTTTTGATTTTTTTGGGAAAACATGCTGGAAATCTGGATTTATATATATATTTTTAAATTTATTTAACTTTTAGAGACAGGGTACCATTCTGTCAGGCTGGAGTGCAATTTCATGGTAATAGCTCACTACAACCTTGAATTCCTGGGTTCAAGCGATTCTCCTGCCTCTGCCCCACAGGAGCTAGGACTATAGGTGCATGATACCATGTGTAGGTAGTTTTGTTTTTGTTTTTGTTTTTGAGACAGAGTCTTGCTCTTGTTGCCCAGGCTGGAGTGCAATGGCGCCATCTCGGCTCACTGCAGCCTCTGCCTCCCAGGTTCAAGCGATTCTCATGCCTTAGCCTCCTGAGTAGTTGAGATTACAGGCACCTGCCACCACGCCCAGCTAATTTTTGTGTTTTTAGTAGAGATGGGGTTTCACCATGTTGGCCAGGCTGGTCTCGAACTCCTGTCTTCAGACGATCCTCCTGGCTGTAATCCCAGCACTTTGGGAGGCCGAGGTGGGTGGGTCACCTGAGGTCAGGAGTTTGAGACCAGCCTGACCAACACGGTGAAACCCCATCTTTACTAAAAGTACAAAATTAGCCAGGCGTGGTGACACATACCTGTAATCTCAGCTACTTGGGAGGCTGAGGCAGGAGAATTGCTTGAACCTGGGAGGTGGAGGTTGGAATGAGCTGAGATCTCACCATTGCACTCCAGCCTGGGCAACAAGAGTGAAACTCTGTCTCAAAAAAAAAATAAAAATAAAAATAATAATAATAATCCTCCTGCCACGCTGCCACGGCCTCCCAAATTGTTGGGACTACAGGTGTGAGCCACTGCATATGGTACATTTAAATTTATTTAGCTTAAAATTTTACCATTAAAAAATTATGTTGAACAAAACATTTGCAGTCTGTGTGTAATTCTAGGCTGCCTGATTGTGAACTCCAACCCACCTGGCTGCTGAAATTTTGGTAATCGCTGTTCAGAGTAGGAAGTACAATACCATGTTTTGATTATTGATTAGAAATCTCGTGGTAAATTGCCAGTGTGAGGGAGCATTGTAGCTGCCACTGATATTTAACCACTCTTTTGGAAAGTGGCAAGGTGAATGCTTTTCTTGTATAATCAGGCTAATCAGGCGTCCCCACACTTTTTACACAGGGGGCCAGTTCACTGTCCCTCAGACCATTGGAGGGCCGCCACATACTGTGCTCCTCTCACTGACCACCAATGAAAGAGGTGCCCCTTCCTGAAGTGCAGCGGGGGGCGGGGGGGGGGCGGGAAAAATGGCCTCGGGGCCGCATGCAGCCCGTGGGCCGTAGTTTGGGGACGCCTGGCGCTAAACTATGAATTTGGCTGGCAAGATGACCTTACAAGACTTCTCTGTTTTGTGCTCTTAGCACTTTCACTGCTACCAGATTTCTTGTCTCTTGGCCCTCTCCACAATACTATGAAGTGGTAAATTTGTTAAATGTTCTTGTATACCTTATTTTCTTTAGTCCTGTGAGATAGGTAGTATTACAAAAGGGGTAGTTACCTCTTGAGATGAAGAAATTGGCACCCAGTGAAACACAGCTAAGTAGAAAGTGCAGTCGACTAGAGAGGGACTTGCATCCTAAATTTGCTGATACCACTAACAGCCTTTGGATTTTGGTCACGTCACTTACAAACCCTTGGATCCTTTTTCCTTTTTGGATAAATAATGAGGAGTGAAATTCAAGTCTTGCTGAAGTCTTTTCAAGATGCCAAGCTTTCTGTTTCTAATTGATATGTTTAAAGTCACACAACTGATTACTGGCAGACTCCAGTGGAGATGACTCACATCTAGAATGCTGCCCCTCCTCTCTTGCCGGCAGGTCAGGAACCACTACTCAGCCCTTCGCCTGTTCTTTATTCATTATTTCCTCAGGGAAAGGCCCTTGATGGGCCAGGTGCTCCCCCAGTGCTTGCAGTGCCTATTGACTATATATACTCGAGATTGAAAGGGGCATGGAGACACCCAGCATGGTGAGAGAAATATGGCCAGGGAGTTCCCAGTCTAAGAGTTTAATTTATTTTTATTTTAATACCCAGCTTCCAAAAGGTGAAAATTGAAGAAATATTGGTCTTCTTGATACTTGTTTTCATTCATACTCTATTGTGTAAGGAAATAACAAAGAATATAAAAATAAAGAGAATAAATCCTGAGCAGTCATTCAAAATTTATTAACTCTAGTTGGCAGCAGTCTAGATATATTGGGAAAATGGATTTAATATAGGCAACACAAAATTTGGACTGAAAGTAGAATACAGTTTTATGTAATTGAAAGTGAGAAAAATGGGAGAAACCACTTAAAAAACAAACCTGAAATTCTAGAAAGAACAAGAAGGTATTAGAATAACTATTGGAATTAAGTTAGAGTAATTGCTTGTGAAATAAGTGGAATATTATGTCACATTTATGCCTAAATATATGCAGTGTTAGAGTCATAACATCCTATACTTGAGTATACTTTCATGAATATACTTTTATTACTGATGCAAAGTGTACTGAATGTAAAACTTCAAGAAAATAACAGTTTTCAGTTCCCTATGGTCTCATTTTAAGGTACTATGTTATAAATAGTACCATTTCAGCAGAGAAATTGGCAGAAAATTGTTTGAAGGAATGGTTTTCTTTTGAAAATAGAGCAAATATTTAATCTGAACTTTATTTACTGACATAAAGGAGACTAACAAAGAACTGAAGTGCAGACTTCAGTCTTAAAGCAGTGTGACATGGGGTTTTGGGCAGAACCACTTGGATTTGATTATTGGGTTTGTCCATGATTAACTCTGTAAGCTGGACAGTCTGCAAAATGGAGACAGTAATGCCAATCCTGCATAGTCCTTGGTGAGGACTAAATGAAACAATGTATGTAAGTGCCTAGTAAGTACTCTGATGCTTCTGGATAGATGCAGATCCAGGTTGAGCATCCCTACTCAGAATACTCAAAATCTGGGCCATGTATGGTGGCTCATACCTGTAATCCCAGCACTTTCAGAGGCCAAGATGGGCAAATTGCTTGAGCTTGGGAGTTCAAGACCAGTCTGGGCAAAATAACGAGACCCTGTCTCTATAAAAAAAACTAAAAAATTAGCCAGGCATGTTGGTGCACACCTGTAGTTCCAGGCTGAGGTGGGAGGATTGCATGAGTCCAGGGGGTTGAGGCTGCAGTGAACTGTGATCGCACCACTGTACTCTAGCCTGGGCAATAGAGCAAGGCTGTCTCAACAAAAAAATTTTTTTTTCCAAAATCCAGAATGCTTCAAAATTCAAAACTTTTTGAATTGACATGATGCCACAAGTAGAAAATTTTACACCTGATCTCGTACAGGTTGCAGTTAAAACTTTATTTCATTCATAGAATTATTAAAAATATTGGCTGGGTGAGGTGGCTCATAACTTGTAATCCTGGGAGACCAAGGTGGGAGGATCGTTTGAGTTTAGGAAAGACCTCGTCTCTACTAAAAATCAAAACAACTGGCTGGGGAGGCCAAGGTGGACAGATCACGAGGTCAAGAGATCGAGACCATCCTGGCCAACATGGTGAAACCCCATCTCTACTAAAAATACAAAAATTAGCTGGGCGTGGTGGTGTGCACTTGTAGTCTCAGCTATTCAAGAGGCTGAGGCAGGAGAATCGCTTGAATCCGGGAGGCAGAAGTCTCAGTGAGTTGAGATTGTACCACTGCACTCCAGCCTGGCAACAGAGCGAGACACTGTCTCAAAAATAATTAATTAAAAAAATCAAAACAATTAGCTTGGCATGGTGGCGTGTGCAAAGAGCCCCAGCTACTTGGGAGGCTGAGGCAGGACAATTGTTTGACCCTGGAGGGGGCTGGGGGGAAGCAGTCAAGACTACAGCCAGCCATGATTGTGGTCCTACACTCCAGCCTGGATGACAGAGGGAGACCCTGCCTCAAAAAAGAAAAAAAAACAAAATTATATAAAATTGCTTTCAGGCTATGTTAGTGAAGTATATATGAAACATAAGTGAATTGCTTGTTTACACTTGGGTCTCATCCCCAAGATATCTCATGATATATATAAAAATATTCCGAAATTCAAAGAAAATTCAAAATCTGAAACACTTCTGGTCCCAAGCCTTTTAGATGAGGGTCACCCAACCTCTACCAGCATTCAGAGCATAAGGCATTCGAGATGTTAATGTAATATAATACGCAATGATTTGATGGAGTGGTTGTGAAAGAATGAGACTAATTTTCATGTCTGGATCATGAAATTTGTTAATTTTCAGATGTGTTTTGTAAATTAGTGCACCTACCTACTGTATTGAGAGGACGTCAGGATGCTGTTTTTAAGCTATTACATGAATTGATCTGCTGAGGAACAAGAAGCACTTCCAAGTATTTATATTATCCTTTTTTTTTTTTTTTAGATGGAGTCTCTTTTGCCCAGGCTGGAGTGCAATGGTGTGATCTCAGCTCACTGCAACCTCTGCCTCCTGGGTTCAAGCAATTCTCCTGCCTCAGCGTCCTGGGTAGCTGGAATTAGCCACCATGCCTGGCTAATTTTTTGTATTTTTTTTAGTTTAGTTTAGTTTTGTTTTTTTTGAGACGGAGTTTTGCTCTTGTTACCCAGGCTGGAGTGCAGTGGCGCAATCTCAGCTCACTGCAACCTCCACCTCCTGGGTTCAGTCAATTCTCCTGCTTCAGCCTCCTGAGAGGCTGGGATTACAGGCACACGCCACCATGCCCAGCTAATTTTTTGTATTTTTAGTAGAGACAGGGTTTCACCATGTTGACCAGGATGGTCTTGATCTCTTGACCTCGTGATCCACCCGCCTCAGCCTCCCAAAGTGCTGGGATTACAGGCTTGAGCCACTGCGCCCGGCCTAATTTTTTGTATTTTTAGAAGAAACAGGGTTTAACTATGTTGGTCAGGCTGGTCTCAAACTCCAGACCTCGTGATCCGCCCACCTCGGCCTCCCAGAGTGCTGGGATTATAGGCATGAGCTACCACGCCTGGCCTATATTATCTTTTTTGTGCCTATAACTGCCCTTTGTTAGAAAAGGGATGTTATATTATCCCTGTCCCCATTTTACAAATGCCAAAGCTGAAGCTTAGAGAAGTAATGTGATTATTATTATTATTATTATTATTATTTTTTTTTTTTGAGACAGAGTTTCACTCTTGTTACCCAGGCTGGAGTGCAATGGCCCGATCTCAGCTCACCGCAACTTCTGCCTCCTGGGTTCAGGCAATTCTCCTGTCTCAGCATCCTGAGTATCTGGGATTACAGGCACGCACAACTATGCCCAGCTAATTTTTTGTATTTTTAGTAGAGATGGGGTTTCACCTGTTGACCAGGATGGTCTCGATCTCTTGACCTTGTGATCCACCCGCCTTGGCCTCCCAAAGTGCTGGGATTACAGGCTTGAGCCACTGTGCCCAACAGTAATGTAATTATTAATAAAAATAAAAATATAGAGCTACCAGGCTTAGTGCTGTGGCTCACACCTGTAATCCCAGCACTTTGGGAGGCTGGGGTGGATGGATCACCTGAGGTCAGGAGTTTGAAATCAGCCTGGCCAATTGGCGAAACCTGGTCTCTACAAAAAACACAAAAATTAGCTGGGTGTGGTGGCATGTGCCTGTCGTCCCAGCTACTTGGGAGGCTGAGGCAGGAGACTCACTTGAACCTGGGAGGCAGAGGTTGCAGTGCACCATTGCACTCCAGCCTAGGCAACAAGAGCGAAACTCAATCTCAAAAAAAAAAAAAATATATATATATATATAGAGAGAGAGAGAGAGAATATATATAGAGAGAGAGAAAGAGAGAGAGAGCGAGAGCGAGCACACGCGTGCACGCGTGAGCATGAACACACAACCCACCAATAATGGCAAAACTAGGACTTCGCCTTTGTTTTAACTCAGAGCAATCAAAAGCACTATTACTTGTTTTTTTTAAACCACTTTTCCATGCTGCTCTAGATTTGAATATTGGGACTGGCCCTGTCTTGGGACTGTCATTGACTATGACCCTTTGCCTTATTCATTTAAACTTAATGTTTATAGAAAGCTGTTATTAATTATATTGTGAGAGTGTTTGATTACAGGAATGATGTTATGACATGAAGTTTAAGGGTATAGTAAAAAACCTAATACCCATTGATAATAAAGCTTGGTGGTACTGGGCGCAGTGGCTCATGCCTGTAATCCCAGCTTACTCAGGAGGCTGAGGCAGGTGAATAGCTTAAACCCAAGAGGCAGAGGCAGAGGTTGCAGTGTGCCGAGATCCTGCCATTGCACCTCCAGCCTGGGCAACAAGAGCAAAACTCTGTCTAAAAAAAAGATTAGCAGTAAGATGGCCACTCATACTGTTAGTAGGAATGTAAATTAGTAAAACTTTCCTGGAAAGCACTTTGGCAGTATTTATCACAAGCTTTTAAAAAAAGTCATGCATGCCTTTTGAGCTTGTAATTACATTTCTAGGAATCTTTAATAAAGAAATCAGAGGTTGAAAGATATTCATGTTCAAAGATGTTCACTGCAGCAGTATTATAGCAAAAATTAGAACCTTAATGTTCAATAAAAATTAGAGAAATCATGGAAAATTAATAGAATGGAAATAATATGCAGTCATCTTAGTTGTTTCAGAATTTTAGTGACATACTAATATGCTCACCATATAAGTGAAAAAAGGGTATGACTGTAAAGTGTGATCCCAATTATGTCAAACATGTATACAAAGAAAAGAAATAGGTGGTGAGATTATAGGACTTTATATTTTTCTCAGTTTTAGAAATGTTCTTTTTAATAATTTTTTTTTTTTTCTTTTTGAGACGGAGTTTTTGCTCTTGTTACCCAGGCTGGAGTGCAATGGCACGATCTCGGCTCACCGCAACCTCCGCCTCCTGGGTTCAAGCAATTCTCCTGCCTCAGCCTCCTCAGTAGCTGGGATTACAGGCATGTGCCACCATGCCCAGCTAATTTTTTTTGTATTTTTAGTAGAGACGGGGTTTCACCATGTTGACCAGGATAGTCTCGATCTGTCGACCTCGTGATCCACCCGTCTCGGCCTCCCAAAGTGCTGGGATTACAGGCTTGAGCCACCGCGCCCGGCCCTTTTTAATAATTTTTAAAGAAATCATAGTTCAAAATTGATATTAACAAATATGAGTGGAGCCCATGACCATTATTTTAACCAGTAGAGTTTTCACTAATGCAGGTGATTGCGAAGTTATAAATGGATTGTGTTTTCTTTTCTTTTTTTTTTTTTGAGACGGAGTTTCACTCTTGTTACCCAGGTTGGAGTGCAATGGTGTGGTCTTGGCTCACCGCAACCTCCGCCTCCTGGGTTCAGGCAATTCTCCTGCCTCAGCCTCCTGAGTAGCTGGGATTATAGGCACGTGCCACCATGCCCAGCTGATTTTTTTTTTTTTTTTTGTATTTTTAGTAGAGATGGGGTTTCACCATGTTGACTAGTATGGTCTTGATCTCTTGACCTTGTGATCCACCCGCCTCGGCTTCCCAAAGTGCTGGGATGACGGGCGTGAGCCACCGCGCCTGGCCTGGATTGTGTTTTCAAGTTAGTTTTCACCTCACTTATTTTGCACTCGGAACATGGTTTCATATGTAATGACATTAATGACGTTACTATTTCCAGGAAAGTCTTCTTTTCCCCCCAAAAGTCCTATTTAACACAGTATTCTGGAAGAAGAGTTGTATTCATAATGGTGGTATCATTGTCCCAGTGCCACCTCACCACTTCGGTTGCCACAGGGACAGTGAGTAGGCCTGTGATCTCCCTGTGTTTACTTTTAGAGGGAGTCCACTCCTATCTCTGTGGAGTTGAGGTTGGCCTTTGGTAGACAGCAATTGTGAGTTGAATGTTTATATATTGGGAAGTGATTTTTTGGTGTGTTAAAAAGGTAAACAGGCTTTTTGTTTTTGTTTTTAGGGTTTATTTGCACAAATGGCAATTCATGAATTGGGCAGCTTCAAATCAGAAGTGATTCAGGGGCTCCATCGAGGGAAAGTAAGCAGTGAGGCTTTTGTAGGAAGATTGTGGAAGTAAAACAGAGGAAAGATTTGATTGGTTATACAGTTGATCTCTACCACTGGAAAGTCTGCAGTTATATAATTATAAGTTTGTTGGCTGATTCTGACTAGCTAAGCTTAAGTTCTTGTTTTTTTCTATGTACATTTATAAGACATACCTCAAATTAAGTTTTGCTTATGTTTGCAAATCCAGCAAGGTTAAGGTAATTTATAAGACTAACTAGTTTTGTCTGCTCAGGGATTTTTCAGGCTAGGTTTGATTTTGTTGTTGTTGTTGTTTTGTTTTTGGTGTTTTTTGTTGTTGTTGTTTCTTTGTTTGTTTCCTTGTTTCCGTGAGACAGGGTTCTCGCTCTGTTGTCCAGGCTGGAGTGTAGTGGCATGATCACTGCAGCCTCAACTTCCTGTACTTGAGCCATCCTCCCACCTCAACCTCCCGAGTAGTTGGAGCTAGAGGCATGCACTACCATGCCCAACTATATTTTGTATTTTTAGTATGGATGGGATTTTACCGTGTTGCCCAGGCTGGTCTTGAACTCCTAAGCTCAAGGAATCTGTCTGTCTGGGCCTCCCAAAGTGTTGGGAGTATAGGCGTGAATTATTGCACCTGGCCAGGCCTGGTCTGTTTTAATTTAACAAATGTGAATCTCTGTCTCACTTTTTTTTTTTTTTTTTTTTTTGTGAGAAAAAGATTGAAGATTAAATTGTTTGGATTTTAATTTTTCTGATAGCAGTAGTTAGTAAAAATATGAGTGTTAAAATATTATGATGAATTGTTGCCTTTTCTCTTTTTGAATTATCATGTACTTTATAAATTGAAGTAGTTTCAGACCGAGTGCAGTGATTTACGCCTGTAATCCCAGCACTTTGGGAGGCTGAGGCAGGCAGATCACCTGAGGTCAGGAGTTTGAGACCAGCGTGACCAACATGGAGAAACCCCATCTCTACTAAAAATACAAAATTAGCCAGGTATGGTGGCACATGCCTGTAATCCCAGCTACTCGGGAGGCTGAGGCAGGAGAATCGCTTGAACTCGGGAGGCGGAGATTATGGTGAGCTGAGGTTGTGCTATCGCACTACAGCCTGGACAACAAGAGCAAAACTCTGTCTCAAAAAAAAAAAATTATTTTCAATGTGTACAGTTAAGTGTGATGGCCAGTTAGGTTTGTGTTTTTTCAAATGTGCATACTAATTCTCTTACGTACAATATAAGAAACATGCAAAAAAAATTACCAAAGTATTTGAGCATATTTAAATTAGGAAAATATCAGGCAAGATGTTTCTTTTGTAAACTACTTCTGTCCAAAGCATTCTGTATATTATCAGAATGAAAAATGACACCACTTTGTCATCTGTTCAAATTGATATTACACTCTTTGCAATGACAGCTGAAAAGGCCCACAGGTGCCATATAAAGAGGTGACCATGTTGTCATATTTCATTTCGGCATCCCTCTGCAAAGCCATAATTACCTAATTAGGTTGTTAATTAGGAGATTAGCATTTCACTATATTGATAGAATGCTCTTTACCGGCGTGGGGCGAGATACAGATTTGTCTGCCCTAATTTATAATCTCTGCCTGTTTTGTACTTATTTATTTGCTTAAGATGCTGGTATGGGGCAATTCAGTTTACCTGAGAAATAGTTTACAAGCTAATGAAGCTTTGATCACTGGATTAAAGTTGCTGAGTTAAAATATGGACACATCCCCAAAATTAAAATAAAAATTACAAGTTGGTATAACTTATATTATTGTTAACACAGGCAACAAACACAATAAGAATTCACATTGTTGGTATAGAAAAAATTCAAAATATAAAAACTTAAGTCTGAACCATGATAGAGATGTATGTATCCTAAAAGAGGCAAAGGAAATTATTTTAATTGTCTTCAATGACAGACCTCTGCCATTTATACTTGGGACTTCTGAGGATATGTTAAATGTTTTGAATGTATTTAAGAAACTGAAGCTTGGTTAATAACTTCAGAACAAATATATTCAGTCTTCATTTTAGACTTCCTTAGATAGTCATGCCTCAGGGTTTATTTCATTTGAACCTTCTGTCCATTAGTCCGTGCTTGAAACATTCTCTTCCCACAGTCTTTGCAGTGCTGAGTGCTTATGGAATTTGAAGTATTTCACAATAACCTTTACTTGGTGAGCTATTTGGAGTAAGCACAGTTTCTATAAAGTGTGTCTAACATTCTTTTGGGAGAGAGGGGCACGGGAAAAATGATTTCTATATATTTTTTCTGTAGTGTTTGTAATTTGCATTATACGTACTTTTCTGCCTTTTTTCGTTAAGGAAAGTAAGAGTTTCAGAACAATTTTAAGAGCATCATTCCCACTGAGGTAGTAGTTTAGCTTCTTTTGTTCGTATTGGTATTAGCATTCAAATTGTAGCAAATGCATGTGTGCTTTAAGTCCTTCTTCCCTACAGTTATGAAGAATTGCATTTGCTTTTTAGCTGTAATTTAAAAAAAAAAAACATTTTTTTTTGAAATGGAGTCTTTCTCCGTTTCCCAGGCTGGAGTGCAGTGGCGCCATCTTGGCTCACTGAAACCTCAGCCTCCTGGCTTCAAGCAGTTCTCCTGCCTCAGCCTCCCAAGTAGCTGGGATTACAGGTGTGTGCCGCCACGCCTGGCTAATTTTTGTATTTTAGTAGAGATGGAGTTTTACCACCTTGGCCAAGCTGGTCTTGAACTCCTGACCTCAGGTGATCTCCCCACCTTGGCTTCCCAAGGTGCTGGGATTACAAGCATGAGCCACCACTCCTTCAATTAGAAATGTAGGTTAGTTACCTTGAGAAAGGTCACTAAGGTATATGACAGTTCTCTTTTCCCCAGAGGAAAAGACTTGGAAACTCCCATTTTGGAGTTTGAGGAATTTGAGGAATCTGATGTCTATTTGATGTAATCAACTTATATTACAAATTAAATGTTTATGGTTTACTGTGGCCGAATCTGCTTAATAGGTACTTTGTTGGTGTCCTCATGTTGGAATCTCTTGAATTAGAAGAGATCTAGGATGTAGCATGGATTCTCGTCTTCCTGGGTTTCTATACCCTTTTTTTTTAATTGAGATATAATTTGCATACTATAAAATTAACCTCTCTAAAATGTACAATTTAATGGTTCTTAGGATATTCACAAAGTTGTATAACTGTCACTATTAACTAATTCCAGAACATTTTTGTCACTTCAAAAAGAAATCTCATATTCATTAGCAGTCAGCTTCTCACTTTTCCTTCTCCTGCTGCTGGCAACCATTAATCTACTTTCCGTCTCTGTGGATTTGCCTATTCTGTACCTTTCATCTACAAGGAATTACACAGTTTGTGGCCTTTGCTGTAGTATAATGCTTTCAAGGTTCATCTGTGTTGTAGCGTGGATTAGTGCTTCATTCCTTTTTATTGCCAAATAATATTCCATTGTATATCTATACCACATTTTGTTTGTCTGTTCATCAGTTGATGGACATTTGGGTTATTTCTGCCTTTTGGTTATTATGAATACTACTGTGAACGTTCGTATACAAATTTTCATGTGAACATATGTTTTTAGTTCTCTTGAGTATATTCCTAGGAATGGAGTTGGTGGGTCATGGTAATACTTTGTTTAACGTTTTGAGAAACTGCCAAGCTGTTTTCCAAAGCAGGTGCATTATTTTACATTTTCTCCAACAATGTATAAGGTCAGCCTCCTTTCAGCTTGTAGTCTCCTCAGGCTCTGCTCTGGGCTGGAAGCAACTCTAGGCTCTAGGAATTCCACAAGCCTTTTGTTTAAATAGGTGGGTAATTATCCATTTTTCTCTGTTCAACCAGGTTCATTCTACTAGCATATGTGTACCAGGCCATATATATTGGGCATTAGTGATAGGAAGTCAAATGTCCTTTCCTCTCAAGGACGTTGCAGTTGAGAAGTGGAACTTCTTACTAGGAAATGCGAGGTGAAGGGGAAAGCCAGTGAAGAAAATAATAGCTTATAAATTCATGAATTTATACAGCATGGATAGCTAACTTTAGGATCTAGCCAAAGATTGGCTTTTTTTTTCCAGCTTTTGTTTTTTCTTTTTTCTTCAGGCTACCCTTGAACTATTGCTGTTCCTTGGTTTTATCCCCACGTTACTATTCTTCTTACATATTTTCCCTGGGCAAAATTCACATCTGTGGATTTACCTGTCACTTACATGTTGATGTCTCCCAAGTCCGCCCAGACCTTTGTCCTGGGCTCTTAGGTTTGTGTTTTGATGGATCTCTGTTTGGGTAATGCATAGACGTCTGAAGCTCATGGTGTCTGAAACATAACTCCTCATCTCCCTACTACCTGATAATCTGTTTCTGCTTTTGAGTTTATGGTTTTATTTGTTGGCACTATCATGCAAGTCATAAACTTTTCCCTTCTTAATCTTCCACATCCACTCAGTTACCAGGTTTACCAGTTTTTGTCTCTTATTTTGTGACTATTTCTTGAATTCGTACAACCATCTTTCACTGCCTTCAGATTTCATCATCTCTGGGCTATAGTCACAGTTTTGTAACTAGTCTTCTATTTTGTCTATCACATCAATCTATACAGCTGTCAGAGAAGTCTCTCTATAAGCTAGTCAGCAGCTTTGAACTCCATGTAATTTTAGTTACTAAATACATGTTTTTCTGCTGTTTCTTGCTTCAGTGCCTTGTCTGATGCTGTGTCTCCAACCTCGAATGTTGCCTTTTGCCCTCGCTTCTACCCTTCCAATTTCTCATCTTTGAATATTCATCTTAGACCAGGGAATAATAGCATTAATAATAATAGTGAACAGTTGTAATTGTGCTTACCATGGGTCAGGCACTGAAGCATACAACATGTATTCATTCATTCAGTCCTCACAGCAATCCTATTAGGTAGGCACTGAACTTGCTCCCATTTACAGATGAGGAAATGGAGACACAGAAGGTGTTACTTTCTCAAGGTCCCACCATGAGTGGCCAGGTCCAGGTTTGAAGCCAGCCAGTCTGAAGATTTCTGTCAGCCTCTGCTACCCACCCTTTCTCAAATTCTGCCTTCCCTTGGCTTCCCCACTGCAAAGGATACTTATCTTTTATTTTGCAATAACTCACACATGGCCTGATGTTTTAAGCCTTTCTGAAATTTCTGATCAAGGAGCCAGCATTATAGATTATTTAATTGCTAGTTCTCTCTTTAACTGTTAAGGTGACTAAGTTGGAAATGACCACTTCCATTGTTGTGATTTTAGTCTTTGTGAAGACTTGTCTGAGTATTCAGTCTCATTTAGGTATTTTCTCTTTGTGTCTTCATAGTACATCGTATTTTTGAGATGGAGTTTTGCTCTTGTAGCCCAGGCTAGAGTACAATGGCCTGATGTAGGCTCACTGCAACCTCTGCCTTTTGGGTTCAAGCAATTCTCTTGCCTCAGCCTCCTGAGTAGCTGGGATTATAGTCGCCCACCACAATGCCCAGCTAATTTTATTTTATTTTATTTTTTTAGTAGAGATAGGGTTTCACCATGTTGGCCAGGCTGGTCTCGAACTTCTGACCTCAGGTGGTCTGTCCACCTCGACCTCCCAAAGTGCTGGGATTACAACCTGGAATTCTAGGTGTGGCAACCCACTGTGCATTTTTATAATCACATTTTTGTTTTCTGTTAATATTAGTTTATTTTTTCTCTTTTTTTAAAATACTATTTACCAACTGAAATAGTTTCTTTTATAACACTCTGAAGATAACTGTATTGTTTATCAAAATTAACTCTTGTAGTTATTGGAACCAGTTTCTAAACATACTAGGATTTAAAAACAAAAGATGGGCTGGGTGCAGTGGCTCAGGCCTATCATCTCAGCACTGTGGGAGGCCGAGGCGTGTGGATCACCTGAGGTCAGGAGTTTGAGACCAGCCTGGCCAACATGGTGATATCCTTTCTCTACTAAAAATACAAAACTAGTTGGGCATGATAGCATGCACCGGTCATGCTCCTGCACTCCAGCCTAACTTAGAAGGTTTGAACATAGATTTTAGTAGCAAAATTCTATAGTTTCAGAACAAACAAACTTCAGCCTGGACTTACAAGAATGAGATTTGTATTGGAGAAGGGCACATCTGAAATAAAGGAGTATCATTACCAAAGGCCAGGACATATTCAGTGTAGTCCTGGGAGCTGCATGATGGGGAGGGAAAGGGAAAAGAAAAGTGCATTTTAGAGAACCTTATGTATTATATGTGAAGGGGTGTAGGCTTGTTTTCCTTCACTATGCTGGATTCATTTTTTTTTTCCTGTGTAACAAATTACTACAAACTTGCCTCCTTAAAACGATATGAATTTATGATTTCACGGTGAGTCAGGAGTCATGGCTTCAGTGGAGTTTTGTGTTCATGCTCTCAAAGGGATGAAATTAAGGTGTCAGCTGGCTATAGCCTCTTCTGGAGGCTCACTAGGGAAAGATCTTCCAAGCTGTCTCAGGTTGGTGGTGGAATACGTTTGCTTGTGGTGATATGACTGAGATCCTCCTTTTCTTGCTAGCTGCTGGCCAGGACCATTTTGAACTCCTAGAGGCTGTCCTCAGGCCCTTGTCATGTATAGTTCTGTAACAGCTGTTTGCTTCTTCAAGGCCTCCAAGAAGATCTCTCTGGCTTAGAATTGTTCTCTTCAGTTGGCTAAGATGGAGTCTTATATAATGGAAAGTAATCAAGGAAGTGACTGTCCCATCACCTTTGCCACGTTTTATTGGCTAGAAGCAAGTCAGATTCCACCCACACTCAAGGGGAGGGGACAACAGAAAGGGGCAAGAATTTAGAATTCTATCTACCAGATCCACCTTCAGATTCATGAAGGCAGTGGCCAAGTCTTAATATTTTTGCTCAGCAATGTATCTTTGGTGCCCAGCACATAGTAAGTGCTTTATAAAGTTTGTCAAATGAATGAAATCAATGAATGAGTATTTGGTAGGCAGTTGAGTGCTATTTACAGCTTAAGCTCCTAAACCGGTATTTTCATGTTGAAAAACAGTCTAGTTCCTTAGGCATTATTTATATTTATATTCTTCACTCTAGGTAAAACTAATAAACATTTTGACCTGAGATCTTAAAACGTAAAATTGTTTATTTTCACATGTGTCAGTCAAATCTATTATGTCACAGACACAACACTCATTTGAAGAATAATTTAGGGGCTACATTGTACTGAACTGGCAGATTTCTTGTAACAGCTGGAAGTGTTGGCAGGTTTGAAGTTTTGGGGGTGGTGGGTGGTTAGGTTGTTTGAAGTTTCACAGCTATTGCTAGCACATAAACATCATTTCAAAACACTTTGAAAATACAGATTGTTTTATAATGGCTGAATAACAATATTTTATTCTAACTTGTACTTAAAAATGTATACTTTGGTATGGTTTATACTTAACAGTTCTTCAACCTTACAGGAAACATCTTTTGAGTAAAATTTAGATTTTTGAGTTGCCCATTGATAAAGTGCCATTTTATCTGTACAAAATGAGATTTCTGACACCAAAGTCTGTTTTTTAGTATATCCTTGCCGTTTAAACTGGGGTTAAGAGAGTCCTAGGATGTGCCAGGGTGTGTTGGAAGCTACAAAGTAACCATGGTACATTTTCCTGAAGTATCAATTTTAGTGGTATATTTGAAGGTAAACATGATTTTTTTTCTGTTAAAACAAACATAGGGAGGCCGGGCACGTTGGCTCAAGCCTGTAATCCCAGCACTTTGGGAGGTCGAGGCGGGTGGATCACGAGGTCAAGAGATCGAGACCATCCTGGTCAACATGGTGAAACCCCATCTCTACTAAAAATACTAAAAATTAGCTGGGCATGGTAGCGCGTGCCTGTAATCCCAGCTACACAGGAGGCTGAGGCAGGAGAATTGCTTGAACCCAGGAGGTGGAGGTTGCGGTGAGCCGAGATCGCGCCATTGCACTCCAGCCTGGGTAACAAGAGTGAAACTCCGTCTCAAAAAAAAAAAAAACCAAACATACGGAAGGGGGCACAGTGGCTCATGCCTGTAATCCCAGCACTTTGTGTGGCCAAAGTGGGAGGATCACTTGAGCCCAGGAGTTTGAGACTAGCCTGGGCAAGATGACGAGACTCTTGGCTCTACAAAAAATTTTTTGTAATTAGCTGGGTGTGGTGGTGCACGCCTGCAGTCCCAGGCTACGGTGGGAAGATCGCTTGAGCCCGGGAAGTCAAGTCTACAGTGAGCTGTGATCATACCACTGCACTCCAGCCTGAGTGACAGAGTGAGACCCTGTCTCTGTAAACAAACAAACAAACATATTTAGGTGCAGTGTAGTATAAAATAGAATACAGAATATGAATGAATTCTAAAAATTAATTTTTTACTTATGATATGTTACTGTAGGTGGCTCTTCTAGGTTGTCTCATACCTTGATTTATGGTCACTGTCCCCTCCCCTTCAGGTGTGTCCGTGGAGAGGTTTGAGAGTCACTCTGCCAGACTCCTTTTAACTGGATCTTGGCAGATGGTAAGATTCTGAGGCATTTCAGGTGGAGGTTGTGGCATAAGGGAAGAAAATCAGAGATCAGGGGTTCTTTGTCTGAGGGAAACATTTGATAGGAGAACAGACCTTGCCTCCTGGTAGGTTAGTGGGAGGCTGGTCTCTGATGACTTAATCACTCATAGGGGCCTCAGCAGGACAGCTGGAATGACAGAGATGGTGGAGCTTCTTTCTCCACATAGTCTTTTATCCCAGGCTTCTTCCCATAATGCAGAAGTGTTCCAGAGAAGGCCGGGGCAGAAGCTGCAAGTGCTCTTGAGGCCAAGGTTCAGAATTTCCACAACATTCCTTCCACTGTATTCTGTTGGTCAAAGCAAATCGCAATGTGAACACAGATTCAAGGGATGGGGAAATAGACCCCACCTCTTTATGGGAGGAGCTTCAAAAATTGTGATCTTAAAAAATCTACCTTGTCTCCTTGGGCAAGATATTTAACTCCTTCAAGCCTTAGTTTTATTTTTTTTAAGTCTATGTAAAATGAGGATTGTATTAATACCTACCTCCTGAAGTGGCTGTAAGGATTGAATATGTTGTTACATGAAAAGTGATTAGTGTATCTCATGGTAAGAGCTCAGTAAATGTCCAGTGTTAACTGTTTCACTTGTGTTTCTGCCTAATGAAAGCATAGCTATCCTTAAATACCTCTGCCTTCCTTTCTGAAGCCTTCTGTTATGTTCCTGGTGTCTCTTGGAAAACATACTGTCTTCATATCTCATTTGGTGGTGGGTTTATCTTGCTGTATGTTGCTCTTCCCTATGTATATGACAGAGCTCCTCTGCTGAAGTTTGTAAGTAAACATCTGGAGGGACAGGTCAGTATTTATATAATTTTTCATAGAGTAGTAAGATGATTTTGTGAATGAATCTCATTCAAAAGAAGATAACTCATTTCTGTTGTTTTAATCTAGTAAGCACTTTTAGTCAAAATATGGAAATAAAAATGTAAAAAGAAGAAACACACTCTCCGGTTACATGGTCTCACTATTTACTGCTGAATGAAGTTGGGCATATTCACATGGCGAAGATTTCAATTCCCTCAGGGGAAAAAAGCTCAATTTTTGCTAGTCTAAAAAATAAATGAAGGTTTAATTTAGAGTTAAATTGGAGAGAGTTGGAGAAAGATTTAAAAGCAGTAAAGTGTGTTTTATTTTAATGGTCATTTCAATTATTTTCAAATTCTAGGAGTTATGAATTCTGAACTTTAACTAGATCAAGGAATATTGAAATGTTAATAAAAAATGAAAAAAGGATCTGTTGGTTTTTATAAATGGAAGACATTATGTATAATAAAAAGCCTTTTTTCCCTCACTTGTAATCATTCCTTGTTGTGGAAAATAAATGTGAGTGTTCCTATGACACATTTAAGGACTCCTGTACAGGAATTAGGTTTAACTTGTTTAATGCTAATAGTATGAAGTCGGGGTACAGTGTGGAAAGGTTAAAAAAAAAAAAAAAACCACCAAACCTCACATCTGCTGTTACATGTTGTTAACTCCCTTAGCAGACATTAAATCATTTCAAGTACAATAATAGTGTAGGAGGTAAATTAACTAACCATTAACAGTCTTATAAATACACAATTAACATGCCAACATTTATATGGCACATTGATGGGGCAGCAGTAATTTTTGATTGGGAGTTTGCAGACCTTTGAGAAGCCTCAGGCTGTTGCCTATTCTGACAAGTTTTTACAGATTGCAGGTGAGAGGGTAGGAAGTCTGCTGAGCAGAGGAAGTGAGCAGGGAGTGTTTTGAAAAAGCACAGGAAGGGGAATTTCCTTCTAACCATTGGGTAGACTTGAGCATTGTAAGGCGTGTTGTGGCCTATCTTAGGTCCTTAGAGACTGAAGAAGTATAGGGCAGGCTTGTTTGCTCATAGTGAGTTATTTGAAGAAATAGAATATTTCAGGTATAGTATTGTAACTGAAGGTACATGAGTCACTAGGGATTTTAAAAAACATTCTTAGACCTAACTGGATATTTAAAGTAAACCCTTCCTCTGTGATTTCAGGTCAGCAACTAGATGATCGCTGAAGTTCTTTCTTGTGTGAAATTTTGTGACTTTTATGTTTTTGAACAACCATTACATGCACTGTTTCTTGCTGTTGTACAAGCACCGTTGTTAGTGGAGGGGAGCAAAGGGTTTATTCTACTGTGTAACACATTTGCTGTCTTAGTCTTTCACAGAGACCCATGGGAAAAATTTTCTCTCAGGTCTCAGAACCAAATAAGTACAATAGGCTTTTAAAAAACTGCATTCAGCTGGGCTCGGTGGCTCACACCTATAATCCCAGCACTTTGGGAGGCTGAGGCAGGGGGATTACCTGAGGTCAGGAGTTTGAGACCAGCCTGGCCAACATGGTGAAACCCCATATCTACTAAAAATACAATAATTAGCAGGGTGTGGTGACCCATGCCTGCAATCCCAGCCACTCAGGAGGCTGAGGCAGGCCAAGATCACACCACTGCACTCCAGCCTGGATGACAGAGTGAGACTCTGTCTCAAAAAAAAAAAAAAAAAAAAAAAAAATCTTGTTCATTATGACTATTATAACTTTGTCCCTCTTTGTTCCGAGAAGCCCTGTGGTGGAGTGGTTAAGATCTAAAGCTCTTGAATTTGATTCTTAGTTCTGAGTATTAGTTGTCTGGCTTTGGGCAAGTTTCTTAACATTTCATTGTCTCAGTTTTTTTCATAAGCCATTATAAATAAAGTTTGGACATGAGCATATGTAAAATTATCCAAAATTAAGACTTGATGCCCATCAAAACCTACTAAAAATTATTCCCATGTTCAGAGCATGTTCCTAGTCACCACTGGCAGGTTTCATGATAATGAACACAGACGGGTATGTAAAGTGAGAACAGTATCCAAAGCGCATCTGAAACCACCCTTAGCACTTAGTGGAAACTTAGTAAATATTTGTTGAATATTTATTCATTTGAAGTATAAAAGGAGACCCACCCAGTATATTAAAAATGCCTGTGTTGGCCTGGCGTAGTGGTTCATGCCTGTAATCCCAACGCTTTGGGAGCCCGAGGCTGATAGATTGCTTGAACCTAGGAGATAAGACCAGCTTGGGCAACATGGTAAAACCCCATTTCTACAAAAAATACAAAAAGTAGGCAGGCATGGTGGTGTGAGTCTATAGTCCTGGCTACTTTGGAGGCTGAGATGGGAGAATCGCCTGAGTGTGGGAAGTCGAGGCTGCTGTAAGCCGTGATCGTGCCTCTACACTTCAGCCAAGGCGATGGGAGTAAGATCCTGTCTCAAAAAAAAAAAAAATTGTTGTGTTGTTTTGAGATATCTCTTACTTTCCTCCTACTGTGCATGGATATCTCTATTGCTTCCATATTTAGTAAAACAAATCTTTGTGCTGTAAACAAACTGGTGTTAAAAAGTGGGAGAAAGCAGCTGTGAAAAGTGGGAAAGCTTAGGCAAGGTGATGTTGTTTATCTATGACCTAAAGGTATATAAAAAGGTCTATCTTATTATTTTGAGACAGTCTTACTCTGTCGACCAGGCTGGAGTGCAGTGGCGCAATTTCGGCTCACTGCAACCTTTGCCTCCCAGGTTCAAGCGATTTTCATGCCTCTGCTTCCCGAGTAGCTAGGACTGTAGGCACACGCCACCATGCCCCTCTAATTTGGTATAGAGATGGGTTTTCACCGTGCTGGCCAGGCTGGTCTCCAACCCCTGATCTCAGGTGATCCGCTCACCTCGGCCTCCCAAAGTGCTGGGATTACAGTCAAAAGCCACTGAACCCGGTCTTGTTATTTTTTTGAGATGGTGTCTTGCTCCGGTGCCCAGTCTGGAGGGCAGTGGTGCAATCTCGGCTCACTGCAACCTCTGCCTCCTGGATTCTAGTGATTCTTGCACCTCAGCCTCCCGAATAGCTGTAATTATAAGTGCGTGCCACCTTGCCCAGCTAATTTTTGTGTGTTTAGTAGAGATGGGGTTTCACATGTTGGCCAGATCAGTCTCATCCTCCTGACCTCAAGTGATCTGCCTCCCAAAGTGCTGGGATTACAGGTGTGAGCCACCGTGCCCAGCCAAAAAACATCTGACTGTCTCAGAGAATCAAGAGTTAGTAGCATCCAGGGAAGGCATTCAAGGTCTGAAGAGACAGTATGTGTGAAAGTGTAGAATAGCATTTCTAAACTATGTTTTGTGGAACCCTGTTATACATTGATATGTTTTAGTATTCCTATTAAAAAATATTTATAGATGAAGTAAGTTTGGAATATATTGTACTTGGAAGTTATTGTTTTATTAGATTCCTCACTCTTAGAGATTCACAGTACACAGAGTACATAGTTTAAAAGCAAGAAGAAAACCTCTTTAACTTGTTTGAACCTGGTGTTTCCTAGACTTTTTTTTAAACTAAAAAATTTTAAATTGTAAAATATGCATGGTATAAATGATATGTAAAATTTACCATTTTAACCATTTGTAAATGTGTAGCTCAGTGGCATTACATGCATTCACATTATGGTGCAACCATCACCACTGTCCAGCTCCATAACTTCTCCATCTCCCTAAACTGAAATGTACCCATTAAATACTTTTCCCCATTACTCCCTCCCTCCAGCCCCTAGCAACTGCCATTAGATTTTCTGTTTCTGTCAGTTTGACTACTTAAGTACCTCATATAAATGGAATTATACAGTACTTGTCGTTTTGCGACTGGCTTATTTCACTTAGCATAATGTTCTCGAGGTTCATCTGTGTTGTAATGTGTCAGAATTTCCTGTGTTTGAAGGCTGAATAATATTCCATTATTTGTATATACCACATTTTGTTCGTCCATCCTCTACCATGTATTGTTAATTGCAACGTAGTATTGTGTTATATGTATGTGTCATGGCATATGTGTACTATTGTAGGTTCCTTTCAGAGTTTCAGTATTACAAATTATCCTGAGATAAGTATTTTACATAATTAGCTCCTTAGAGGAAATCCTAGAAGTAGGATTGTCCAGATAGTATTCATGTTTTATATTTTGGTAAATATTACCAAATTACCCTCTAAAAAGTCCAAGTTTTCGTTTCTTCATATTGTGCATGAGAGTGCCCATTTCTCTGAACCCTTGCCAGAGTTAGGCTTTTAAAAATCTTTTTGATCCTTGCACAACTGATCAGAGAGTACAATTTATTTTGATCCATAACCTGAATGTCTTTGTCTTGGAAATCAAACATAGCTTCAAATGATAATTTGCTGCTCTTTGGGAGATTTTTAAAAATATTCTCTTGGGTTTTGAGAAGTAATCTTGTTAGAATAAGTTGATAGTGTCCCAGGGTGACAATTTGGAAGGGCACATTGAAGAGATGCTCTTGTATTAGGAAAAAGGGCAGTCTTTTATTTATAATCACACTCTTACACCTGGCAAATTCACATGTGACTTATCACTACAACAAAATTGGATAGTCCTTAGAAGTTAGACAGCAACATTTATTGAACTCCTGCCATATATAACAGCCATTGTTGCCAGAAGGGATATGGTGTTATGGACCCTGTGGCACTTATAGTCTAAGTCTTTAAGTCCACATAATGGTAGATAAAAAGGGACATATACAATAGTATGTTTTCTGGGGCAGTCCTTTGGGAGTTCTGTATCAGAGCTTGTAGGGACTAAATATTTTTGAATGAGTCTTACAGATTTCCTAAATGTATGAAGTTGTGGTGTCCTAATAGAGAAGATAACTGCTGTTGTTGAGGCATTTGTTCTGGAAGGATAAAGTTGAGAGGTTGGTGTGTGCTTTCACAAGTGTTTGCCCATTCCTCTTGTTTTCAAAAGAAGTGATCTATTTCCCTAGAAAAGATTTTATTATTGAGGGTACTTCAGTATATTTTTGTTGCTTTGCCTTTTGCCATTTGACTTTTTGGTACCAGAACACCTATTGAATGTGTGATTGCTTCTCAGCCTTTGGCTAAGATCAAGTGTATTAAATGTGTGGCTTCTCATTAAAGCCCTTGTTTTTGCAAGGGAGAACTATTCAATATGAATTTGAAAGTACCTGCCTGTCTGCTGGTAGGCTAGTTGCCTTCCTTTCATGCAAGGAAGACAGCTTATTGTGATTGCTATAGAAGGATGTTTGCAGCTTTGATCTGTGATACTATGATTCCGTAAATACTCTCATTTATAAATAATTCTGTGGTGTATTCATTTTTATGGTTATAGAAAATGTTTGTATTTTAGAGCACACTGCTAATTTCGTAATTTTTTTCTGATCAATATCCTTAAAATGGTAGATTGACACTAAAGTTTCAGGGACTAAGTATCTCAGAAATTTGATGCTTAAAAGAATCCCATGGTATTAGGGGAGGTACTAGATCTGTATTAGGATATAAACTTTTTGATTCAGGGTACCTTACTCACTTTTGCATTTCCCATTAGTCTGAGAGTAAAATAAGTACTGAGTATAGTAAGAGGAAAAACGTGAAGATTAATGTAATTTGCTTGATTAGAGATGCTCCTCAGTTAAACTTCTCTATAAGCTCAGTATCTTTAAGACTCACTAGGTGATGTCAACAGAATAATGTGTTTCCAGACAACAATTTTTAAAACCTTAGTTAGCTGTAAGGATTTATTAGCTAGATTTCCTCTCTATGTTCTATTTCTAGGAGAAACAAATTAGAAGGAAATCTGGTATTGTAAGCCCTTCTAAAAATAAGTAACTTCTAGGACTGTTCGTGGAAACATAATCCAGCTTTCATATTCCTTGTACTTCACAATGACTTTGTAGGGGCAGGGAAATCACTCAGATGACTTACAGTGTCCTCTATCACAAAGGAAGCACAGACTTATTTTATGTGCCATGAACTTACTAAAGACAGATGGGATATTGACATATTTTAGGACTACTTTAAGCAAGAATTGATAGTTGAAATTATTGATATTTTATAATTATTAATAGCTAATATTTAATTATATGCCATGTATTTTTTTGAGCACTTTACCTGCATTGTCTTCTATATATCCTCTCATCCCTGAAGCTTCCATTCTATAAATGAAGGGGGAGAAAAAGGGACTCAAAAAAGGTTAAATGTTTTGACCAAGATTATATAGCTAAGAAGTAATAGGGCCAGGATTTGAACTCAGTTCTGTCTCTAGGGCCTAGTACCTAACCATTGTTCTGCAATATTTTCTTTGTTGAGTATTTTCACTTAACTGAGAAAGTGCTATCTTGTTACTGGAATAAATATTATTACAGTGGTTTTTATTTGTTTTTTAGCTGTTTTGTTTTGAAGGCAAGGTCTCACTATGTCATCCAGGCTGGAGTGCAGTGGTGTAGTCATAGCTCACGGCAACCTTGAATACTGGGGCTCAAGTGATCACTCTACCTTTGCCTCCTGAGTAGCTAGGACTACAGGCATGTGCCACTAGGCCCAACTAATTTAAAATATATGTATATTTATATTTTGTAGAGATAGGGTCCTGCTTATGTTGCCCATGTTGGTCTTGAACTCCTGGACTCGCTTGAGCCTCCCAAGGGGTTGAGAGTACAGGTGCGAGTCACTGTGCCCGGCCTCATTACAGTTTTAACAGGACTGAGGAAGCAGTTTTTATAATTTTCTAAAATGGAAGAAGTTGATCATATAGTAGGTAATTTTGATTATAAGTTTTTTTCTTTTTTTTTTTTTTTTTCGAGACAGAGTTTCACTCTTGTTGCCCAGTCTGGAGTGCAATGGCGTGATCTCGGCTCACCGCAACCTCCGCCTCCTAGGTTCAGGCAATTTTCCTGCCTCAGCCTCCTGAGTAGCTGGGATTACAGGCACACGCCACCATGCCCAACTAATTTTTAGTATTTTTCGTAGAGATGGGGTTTCACCATGTTGACCAGGATGGTCTTGATCTCTTGACCTCGTGATCCACCCGCCTCAGCCTCCCAAAGTGCTGGGATTACAGGCTTGAGCCACCGCGCCCGGCTCGATTTTAAGTTTTATATTAAAAGCACAGGCCAGGAGCGGTGGCTCACGCCTGTAATCCCAGCACTTTGGGAGGCTGAGGCAGGCAGATTACCTGAGGTTGGGAGTTCGAGACCAGCCAGACCAACATAGAGAAACTCCGTTTCTACTAAAAATATAATATTAGCTGGGCATGGTGGTGCATGACTGTAATCCCAGCTACTCAGGAGGCTGAGGCAGGAGAATCACTTGAACCCAGGGGGTGGAGGTTGCAGTGAGCTGAGATCACACCACTGCACTCCAGCCTGGGCAACAAGAGTGAAACTCCATCTCAAAAAAAACAAAAAACAAAAAAACCCAGCTATCTTGAAAGGAAAATATATTCATTGAGCAAAATCAATTTAGTGGTACATTTTTATAAAATCCCTAGTAACTCAGAAAGCATTGTCTGTGCCCTTTTAAACACTTCACAGCCATATGACAGGAGGGAAAATGTAAACTGATGAAATACAGTTTTGTACTTTAGCACATCATTTGAGGAAAATACAACTTGTTCCCCATGACCTTATAAAGTGAGAAGTTTGCATGATAGTGAAGGGAGAAAGAAAGGAAAATTTATTAACAGTAGTTATATGCTTTGAGTGGCCTAAGCAGTTGCTGTGATTTGTTCTGCAAGAGTGTAAGCCTTCCTTTCTGATTCCGGGGAGATCTCATTGACTAGAGCTGCAGCCCCTAGTGCTTATAATTATTTCCTTTCAGCTTAGACTTAATTCTTTTAAGCTCCGCAGTACAGGGATAAATGTTGATTTTCAAGGTGGCATTTTACTACACTGAATATGTTTGAAAAATGATTCAGTCATTTTCTTCCTTATTCTTAAATATTTGCTGTGTACATCATGTTTCTAGGTAGGTGAGCTCGTGAAACAATATGAAGAGGAGAAAATAGCGTTTTAAGAAAATTGGCCCACAGAAAGGATGGCCTTCTTGGACAATCCAACTATCATTCTAGCTCATATTCGACAGTCACATGTGACCAGTGATGACACGGGAATGTGTGAGATGGTTCTCATTGATCATGATGTTGACCTAGAGAAGATTCATCCTCCTTCAATGCCTGGAGACAGTGGGTCAGAAATTCAGGGAAGCAATGGTGAGACTCAGGGCTATATATATGCCCAGTCAGTCGATATTACCTCAAGTTGGGACTTTGGTATTAGAAGACGCTCAAACACAGGTAAACATTGTGTTCTAGTCATGTCTTCTGAGTTTTAAATCAGTAAACAATCTTACAGAATAATGCATAATGTTGGAATAGGCTTATTGGGGAAGTTACTATGTATTAATAGGAACAGGCATGTGTGAGACTAAGAGTGAGTCTGAGCAACATCTCCATCTATGCCACTGTGAATGGAGAGGGCCTCTAGAATGTTATTAGAAGTAGACAGAAAAGGGATAGGTAGAAAAGTTGGCTAGGAGAGACATGTTGGATGTTTCTAACAAGTCGTCATGTAGAAAGGCAAGTGGACTGGCTTTCAGTGTCTTCACAGAGCAACATTAGTCCCAGTAGGTAGGCTACCTGGAGACAGACTTCAGGTTGACATAATAAAGAACCTTTCATACAGAGAGGTGACCACCCAAGGAGAGCAGGCACTTCTTGCCCCTGGAGGAATTGTGGGGAGTGGAGGAATGGGGAGACACCTGAGTATTTGTTAGGGCTGGTTTTAGTAGGAATCTACACACAGGGTGTGGGATTAGAAAAGGGGCCCTTGTTTTTGATACTTTGCCTTTATTTTCTTAAATTGATCACCTTTTGATTTTTCTGGCTTGAAAACACTCAGCTTTGGTATACATGTATTTAGTTGTTAGCTTTATTGCCCATTTTCCCACTTACATTTTTTGGTGGCCTTTCAAGGGGAATGCGGTGAACCAAGGACTTTTATTTTGCTTAGACAAATTACTTAGAATACACAGCGTAGTTATAATATGACAAGTATTCTAGGAGATAATTTTTTTTTAGATAATCAGAAAATATAATCTCCAAATTAGCAGCAGTAACCTGCTAACACACAGGAAAGGTAATGGCAAGGAGATATAGTAGAGCACTGAAAATACACATTTATTTTCATGGTCCAAATGTAAAATGCACATAAAGGGATATTGGAGGTAGAACTGTATACAATTTACAGTGAAAGGCACATTCAGATTTTGGTTCAGAATTCAGTATCTGTGACATAAGAATAATTTGCTCTGATGATGAAAATAATTAATTAATAGCATTTCCCAGTATCTAAAGGCACTTTTATCAAAATAGGATTTGAGTGAAGGTTTCAATATAATTTAGAACCATTGATTCTTAGTTCTCTAGTTGAAACTGACTTCCTTGAGGTTATTGAGATGATATCTTATATGACAGGTTGAATGTATTTCAGTAGGAGTATACTGCTAAATTGAGAGCTTTATGATTATATTACTTTGGCTGTACCCTTCAGATTTATTAATTGCAATTGAATGTATTTTTCTTCAATGGAATTTGGTTAGATATAGTGACATTGTCAGAATGCTTTTCCCAGCATAGTTTAAATTTCTGGTAAGATTATTTTCAGTGTCTCCCTACCACAATGCTAAGGCAGAAGTGTATAATTTCCTACCTTGAAGAGGCTGAAAAAGAAATTTATTTGTTTTCTGTTAGAAATATGCTGGGATAGAAAGTTGATTAGCAAGAGAAAACTAATTTCAAGTGATGACATCAATTGTGACTGTCTTTTCCATTGTGGTCTCTGTATGCAGCAGTTGTTAAGTGGGTGCTGGATGGTATTTCTTTAAAGGATCAGTTCACTGATTTTTGAAGGTTGATCAGCCAGTGGCAATATAATCACAAATGCCTAATTTTAGGTGACTCTTGTTGGAATTTCTGTAGGTAGCACTTAGATGCTAATAATTAATTGAGATTGTGGGTTGTGTTAGTGACCAAAGAATTTACTTTATAATCTATGCAGCATATCTTAAAATTTTATAAAAGAAAAATTGTTCTTTTTAAGATTTGACTAATGTTACAAAGATACAAATCATTTATTTTACTACCTATAAACTGCTTCAGCCCACTGAAGAAAAGCTATGCTAATTTATATAGCTTTGACATTTTATAATTTTCATGATTTTTAGATAAAGGATTTTATATTTAAAACTTTAATAGTCTAGTCTGAGTTCATTTATCTTTAATTTTTGAAACGGGTAGAGTAATTCATAACAGTAATTTTATTCCTGTAATGTAATATTCACTTCAGTTCATTTGTGCATTAAAATTCCTTTAAGACCGTTATTAATGATTTATATAATGAAATGTCATATTAATCACAGAAGTTTTCACATTTTATTATTCTCTTCCATGTTAATACTATCTTTATGATCACTATTAGTGTTTTATATCCTCTAATTTCAATTATAAATCAAGAATATTTTCATGTTTTTGTTGGTATTTGCTTTTCAGGGGTGCCACCTTTAAAATTTTATGACTTTTTCTCTACATATGCAATATAAAACATCTTTATTCATGTAAAGGTAGTTAATTATGTCTTTGTTTATGGTAAACTTTCATTGACAAACTTATAGTTATAATATTTCTTTTCAAGCTCAAAGATTAGAACGACTCCGCAAAGAGAGACAAAACCAGATCAAATGCAAAAATATTCAGTGGAAAGAAAGAAATTCTAAGCAATCAGGTAAATGGAAATGATTTTAATTCTTAATTTGAGATTTATGTATTTAGTTTATTATGTAAGAACTTTTACTTTTAATTCATTCTTTTAAATCCTCTGGGCAGATACCTCTTGTGTTTTGATCTTTGAGCTCTTTCACTTGTGTGCCTTGGCCCTCTGAAGCTGTATGCTCTTTAGGGCTTGGCTTTTTGGTCATCCTTCACTCTGGGTCGCAGGGATTGTTGTGTGCAGGGGACATTTTTTAAAAGCTGTCATGTCAGTACTTTTTTCTGATATTTTTACAAAAATATTGTAGGCCAAGCAGTGGCCTATTTTTTTTTTTTTTTTTTTTTTGCGATGGGAGTTTTGCTCTTTTTGCCTAAGCTGGAGTGCAGTGGCATGATCTCGGCTCACTGCAACCTCCGCCTCCCGGGTTCAAGCGATTCTCCTGCCTCAGCCTCCTGAGGCTGGGATTACAGGCGCATGCCACCACGCCTGACTAATTTTGCATTTTTAGTAGAAATGGGGTTTTACTGTGTTGGCCAGGCTGGTCTTGAACTCCTGACCTCTAGTAATCCACTTACCTCGGGCTCCCAAAGTGCTGGATTACAAACGTGAGCCACTGTGCCCGGCCAATACATACATATTTTTTGAGATAGAGTCTGGCTATGTCACTCAGGCTGGAGTGCAGTGGTGCCATTTTGGCTCACTGCAACCTCCACCTCCTGGGTTCAAGCGATTCTCATGCCTCAGCCTCCCAAGTAGCTGGGACTACAGGTGAATATCATCATGCCTGGCTAATTTTTGTCTTTTTAGTAGAGATAGGGTTTCACCATGTTGGCCAAGGTGGTCTTGAACTCCTGACCTCAAGTGATCCACCTGCCTCGGCTTCCCAAAGTATGTGCTGGGATTATAGGCGTCAGCCACTGCACCCAGCCCCTGTGATATTTTGGACAGGCTTCTAGGTTGTAGATTTCCCTTGGCAGTTCCAGCCTAGACTTTCCCTTTCCTCATTAGTGGCCCTAGTAACAGTTTTTTTTTTTTGTATATATGCAAATTCTTTTCCCTTAGTGTAAAAAACATTATGTTGCTGGTATTATTAGCATTTGGTGTATATTTTCATATAGTATGTTTATAAAGGCTGGCCATCTTATGTACTTTCAAGCTTCGGTCTCAGCAAGAAGAAAAGTCTTGGGAAAAAAACAATTGCAGAAATAAAATGCTATTAAAATATTTTGTAGTCGTTGTATCATGTTTTCTAGACTTTCTCTTTTTTTTTCTCCTTTAAAAGAAATGTCTGCAGTCTGTCTTCTATATCCTTCTAGCACCTCCTGCCATCATATTGGTATCTAATAGATGCCTAATAAATATTTGTGGATTAGTTCCATTGTTACACAATCATCAAAAGGCCAATAATATTAAGGTTTATTATATTAACAGCAGCCCCTTCTTGGTGCTCTGCTAGGTACTTTACGTGCATTACCTCCATTGCAGTGATCTTGCAAGGTGTAGATATCATTGCTGTTGTTTACAGATAAGATAAAGACTTACAGATTTGATGAAGTTGCCAAAGTTACACAGCAAGGAGGGTAGTGTTATAATGAGATTTTTTTTTTTTTTTTAAATAAAGATGGGGTTTCACCATGTTGGTCAGGCTGGTCTTGAACTCCCAACCTCAGGTGATCCACCCGCCTTGGCTTCCAAAGTGCTTGGATTACAGGCGTGAGCCACCACAAAAAAAAAAAAAAAAAAAAAGAGATGTTTTATGTCCAGCTGTGGCTGCATGTAAAGGCCAGTCTCTCTGCATTAAATCACACTCTAAAGTGCTTCTTGATTTCTCCTACTATGATTATAAACAAAGGTATCCTCAGTAGGTATGATTTTCTTCGTGACTGCTACTAGATGATGACTGTGTAGAACCAGAAGTTCCATTTTGCTTGTTTTTATATCTCAATCTGACTTCTTGAATGCAGTAGTTCTTGAATTTCTCTTTAGTTTTACTCTAAATACTTTCAAAATCTTAACTACGCTAGCTTCTTCTGTTGATCCAGTTAATGTTTCTCTTTGTTGTATTTAATACAAACTGAAAATACTTTGTATCACTTATCTTATTCACTGTCTTCAAATTTTTTATATATCTTAATGTAGTTCTTATTAATCTTTCTTGATCAGTGAATACAGAACCAGTTTATCTAAGCTCCTCTGTCTCTCTACCCACCCTTACTTGCTTTCTTTACTTCCATATCTTAAAAAAATTCTAAGTTAAACATACAGTGAGGCAAGACGCTGTGGCTCACACCTGTTATTCCAACACTTTGGGAGGCCAAGGCAGCAGATCACTTGAGGCTAGGAGTTTGAGGTCAGCCTGGCCAACATAGTGAAACCCCATTTCTAGTAAAAATGCAAAAAATTAGCCAGGAGGCAGGCAGATCACTTGAGGTCAGGAGTTTCAAGACCAGCTTGGCCAACATGGCGAAACCCTGCCTCTACTAAAAATACAAGAATTAGCTGGGCATGGTGGCATATGCCTGTAATTCTAGCTACTCAGGAGGCTGAGACACGAGAATTGTTTGAGCCTAGGAGGTGGAGGTTGCAGAGAGCTGAAATCGCACCACTTCACTACAGCCTGGGCAACAGAGTGAGACTGTGTTTCAAAAAAAAACGAATTGTGAATAGAGTACCTCAAATATAGTTGCATCAGTCCATTTTACACTGTGAGAAATAAGTTCTTCAGCTTAAATTTTGATACCTGTAATAGAGAATTTTGTTTGGTCCCCTACTTATTTTTAAAAGTTTAATCTACTTTAATTTTTGTTCATTGTTTCACAGAATATGCTGGAGAAATAGTTATGTCCCCCTGTTTTGCTTTTGTTTGTAACCGTACTCTCCATTGTGTATGGGTACTTCTTATACTTCTCTCCTTCAGTTTCTTTCCTTCTCTTTTCTGTGTCTCATGGATTTTGATAATTGAGCCTGTAGTCTTATTTCTGGAGAAGCTCTTAAATGTGTGTGTTCATGCTTGAACTGTTACCCCTGATTCTGGCCAGACCAGCAGCCTGCCTGGTGGTTGGAGTGAAACTTATCAATGCACAAAAGAATGTCTGGATTCTCCCTTAGGCTGGACTCCATCATTAAACCACAGCTTGGCACTCCAGGTGTATTGAAGCATGCTAGAAAAGTGGAGTCAGCAGTCCACTAAACATCTACCTGGCAAACTGAGCAGCCATTCTATTTTTATACATCTCCTACAAACATACTCTCTCAGCAAGAAAAGCCGCATCTAAATCTTTTTTATCTTTATTGAGAATTTTGGATAGGTAATTATTTATTCATTCTCTTTCTCTCTCTCTCTCTCTCTCTCTCTCTCTCTCTCTCTGTCTGTCTGTCTGTCTTTCTTTTTAAAGAATTGGTGGTCTCACTGGGTTGCCCAGGCTGGCCTCAAACTCTGTACTCAAAAGTGCCTCAGCCTCCTGAGTAGCTAGGACAACAGGCATGTGCCACCATACCCAACTTCATTCCCTCATTCATTTTTCTGGTATTTATGCTTTGCTAAAATCCTTTTGTTTGTTTTCTTATCTTTGTTTTATTTCATTCACTACTAGAAGAATCATCATTCTAAATAGGATGACCTCCCTGGAAGTATTCTTCCACGATTATTCTGTCAACATCCAGTTTATCCTTTAAGACACAGCATAAAGGCAGCCTTTTCATAGAGGAGATAGAAGGGTTTGTAGAGATCATCTGGTTCATACCTCAATCCATGAGACCACTTGATAAATGAAATACCTTAGAGTAAGATCCTTGTAGTCTACGGCCATACCACCCCGAACGCCCCAGATCTCGGAAGATCCTTGTAATATTCCTGTAACGAAAACTGCATGGATAGGTGTGAAGGTGGTGTCATCAGAAGTGTACTTTGTTAGGAATAATGTCATATTAAGATCCAAATATTTTTAATTTTATTATTTTAAAATGGTGTTGGTATTCTTTACATAATTAGCTATTACCCTTATTCATTGAATCACTTAACAAGTATTTCTTTTATAACTCCTGTGTGCCTAATAATTCTATGCTGGGTGCTAGGAGGACTACATGAATCCTCTCCTCAATAAGTTTGAAGTCTAATTGGCAAATAAGGCTTTTTATGCATGGAGTTAAATAATAATGCAAAACAATAATGTATCTTATTTATATAAATTATTTACATGTACCTGAAGTTTTATGTAACTTCAAATATTGGTTTCTTAAAGTAATGATTCCCAAATAGAGTGGGTGTATAAAAATCAGAAATGCATCCAAAAGTGCATGGTATAATAACATTCCCTATAAATTTTTAGGCCTCACCTATGGAATTCTTGATTCAGTAGATAGGGGTTGGGACCCACAAATCTATAGTTTTCAAAAGCTCCCTATGTGATTCTGACGAGTAACCACCTTAGGGTATATAGTGTGTTAGCCACTAAGTTTATTTCATCTTTTTTTGTTGTTGATACAAAGTCTCCTTTTGCCAACCAGGCTGGATGGTGTGTAGCAGCGTGATCTTGGCTTACTGCGACGTTGGCCTCTGGGGTTCAAGCAATTCTTGTGCCTCAGCCTGCCTAGTGGCTAGGATTACAGGCGTGTGCCATGATGCCTCGCTAATTAAAATTTTTTTTTTTAGTAGAGACAGGGTTGTGCCATGTTGGCGAGGGTAATCTTGAACTCCTGGCCTCACATGATCCACCTGCCTTGGCCTCCCAAAGTGTTGGGATTGCAGGCGTGAGCCACTGTGCCTGGCCTATTTCATCTTCATTCAAAGCCAGCAAATTAGCTGTTAATATGTCTCTTTTACAGGGGAGAAAACAGGTGCTCAGAGGCCAAATAATTTTCTCAGGTTACTTACAAGTAGTAAGTGGTAAAGCCAGAATTCATCTCCTGGACGGTTTGACCCCAAAGACTTTAGTCTTTCTACTCTGCCCCGCTTCCTCCCATACCATTGACAGAAAGGAGCTGCTTCTGAAGATTTGGGTTTTGAGGAGTCTTTGGTGTTCTCTTTTTCTTTTTCTTCTTCTTTTTTTTTTTTTTTTTTTGAGACGGAGTTTCGCTCTTGTTACCCAGGCTGGAGTGCAGTGGTGCGATATCGGCTCACCGCAACCTCCGCCTCCTGGGTTCAGGCAATTCTCCTGCCTCAGCCTCCTGAGTAGCTGGGATTACAGGCACGCACCACCATGCCCAGCTAATTTTTTGTATTTTTAGTAGAGACTGGGTTTCACCATGTTGACCAGGATGGTCTCGATCTCTTGACCTTGTGATCCACCCGCCTCGGCCTCCCAAAGTGCTGGGATTACAGGCTTAAGCCACCACGCCCGGCCATCTTCTTCTTTTTTTTAATTTGAGAGGGAGTCTCGCTTTGTTGCCCAGGCTGGAGTGCAGTGGCATGATCTCAGCTCACTGCAACCTCTGCCTCCCAGGTTCAAGCAATTCTCCTGCCTTAGCCTCCCAAGTAGCTAGGATTATAGGCACCTGCCGTCATGCCTGGCTAATTTTATTATTTTTAGTAGAGATGGGGTTTCACCACATTGACTAGGCTGGTCTTGAACTCCTGACCTCTTGTGATCTGCCTGCCTGCCTTGGCCTCCCAAAGTGCTGGGATTATAGGCCTGAGCAACCATACCTGGTCAAAATCTGTTATTTTAATATATTTGTTTTGTATCCAGCCACTTGCTAAATCTTTATAGTTCTACTGTGTTCCATAAGTAAGTTCTGTTACACATTCTCACCTTCTCAATGGTATAGTGTGTGCTTTTTCATAAAGCTGATGATAATTAAATTTCCAGACAATTAATTTTTTTAGTTTTGTTTGTTGGGACTTCCAACTGTTTATATTGGTAGGACTTTTCAGTTGCAGATAACAAAAAGCTACTTGAAGGAGGGCTTTCAAGAAGTATACATGCGCCTTATGAATGCGTTGGAACCACAGGGAAGGCCCTTATGACTTCCGCTATCTTGTCTTGGCTTCTTTCTGCCCTTCTGTCCTCCTCCCTTTCTGTACCCTACTGCAACACCTTTTTCTACTTCTCTAGTCCAGAGTTATTCATTCAACAAATATTTATTATTAAGAACTAATAAATTATTCTTTCAACAAATAGTGAACAGGACAAAGTACCTGCCTTCGTGGGGCTTATATTCTATTGGGGGTAGATAAACAGTAAACATAATATGCCAGAATGGGATAAATGGCATGGAGAAGAATATAGCCAGGTAAGGGAGATAAGGAATGCTAGGCAGAGGATTTTGCTATTTTGTGTAGGGTGGCCAAGGAAGGCCTCATTAGGAAGGTAATGTTTGAGCAGAGATCTTAAGGAAGTGGAGGAGTGAGTCATGCAGATATTGGGGGAATGAGTGTTCTAAGAGGAAGAAACAACGAGCGCAAAGATTCTGAGGCAGAAATGTGCCTGGTGTATTCAAAAAATAGAGTAGCAAGGAAGGATGTCTGTTGGTTAGACCATAGTAAGCAAGGGGAAGAGTAGGATCAGAGAAGTCAGTAGTGGGGTTCCCGGTCATGGAGGGTCTTGTAAGGAATTGTATTTTTTCTCTGAGATGATTTGATCGGAGTAGTGATGTGATACATGACTTATTTTCCCCAGTTTAAATTTCCTTAGAATTTTTTTTTTTTTTTGTCCAGGCACGGTGGCTCACACCTGTAATCCCAGCACTTTGGAAGGCTGAGGTGGGTAGATCACTTGAAGTCAGGAGTTTGAGACCAGCCTGGCCAACATGGTGAAACCCCATCTCCACTAAAAATACAAAAATTAGCCAGGTGTGGTGATGCATGCCTGTAGTCCTAGCTACTCGGGAAACTGAGGCATGAGAATTGCTTGCACCCGGGAGGTGGAGGTTGCTGTAAGCCGAGATTGTGTCACTGCACTTCAGCCTGGGCAACAGACTGAGACTGTCACAAAACAAAAAAACAAAAAACTGCTTATTGTAGAAAATTTCAAACATACAGAAATAGAATGGTTTAATGAATTCCCTTCACTCATCTACCAGCTTCATCAATGATCAGTACGTGGCTGGTCCTGTTTGATTTATACATTCTACTGCCAACCCTCCCAGATTATTTTTAAGCAAATCCCAGCTACTATATAATTTCATATCTAAGTATTTTTTATTTTTAACACATAATAAAACTGTGATACTACTCTCCAAAAAATTATCTTAATATTCTTTGTATCATTTAAAATTATTTATATTGTTAGTTATTATAAAGAAATGTTTAATAATTATTACGTTAAAAACATTTAACATTTTTAAATAAAATTATGAAGTAAAAAATTTTTATTTTGAGACAGGGTCTTGTACTTTCACTGGGCTAGAGTACAGTGGCATGAACATCATTACAGCCTCAACCTCCTGGGCTCAGGCGATTCTCCCTCCTCAGCCTCCCAAGTAGCTGGGATTACAGGCATATGTCACCATTCCTGGCTAATTTTTGCATTTTTTGTAGAAACGGGATTTTGCCGTGTTGCCCAGGCTTGTCTTGAACTCCTGGGCTCAAGTGATCTGCCCGCCTTGGCCTTCCAAAGTGCTGGAATTACAGTTGTGAGCCACAGCTCCTGGGCAATAAACAATTATTTAATATTATTAAATATCTAATTATTCATATTTCCCTAATTATCTCAAATTTTTTTCTTTTTTCCCATTGGTTTGTTCACATTTGGATCAAGATCCATCTACTACTTTGGTTAATGTCTCATTTTTTAATCTATACCTTCTCTTTCACTTTTTTTTTCTTATAATTTATTTGTTGAAGAAATTAGGTCATTTACTGGGTAAAAAAGTTATTTAAAATAATTCTCCTCTTTGTAGTTAATCTGCCAAGTCATTATTATAGTTAGGTTCATTTATTTCACTTTGCCTTTGTTTTTAGAGGCTACACTTTTAATTTTCTTTTATAATTACTTAAAACATTTACATGGCTTCAAAGTCAAAAACAAAAAGCAAGACAAAGTCAGAGAAATCTAGCTTCACTTTGTTTCCTTCACTGTTGTAGTCATTTTTTAAAAGTTTTTTTTTTGTTCATTTAAAACTATAAGCATATTTATATCCCTCATATCCCCCATTTTTTAGATTAAAGATAGCATACTATACATACTATTTTGTACAATACTTTTTTCATTTAGTAACATATTCTGAGGATTATTCTGTAGCAATATATATATAGAGAGAGATATATAGATATATAGAGATAAGCTTCATTCCATTTTACAGCTGAATAATATTCTGTGATATAGATGTACCAGTGCCAACCCATACCCTGGTGAGGGATGTTTGATTGTTTTTAGGCTTTTGCAAATGGTACTGCAGGGAATAGTTTTATGCATAATTTTTAAAGTTTTGCTTTACCAGTGTATCTAAGTGGTATTGTTCGGTCAGAGGGTAAATGTAGATGTGATTTTCCTTGATCGTCTAAATTCCCTTTCATAGAACTTTTGCTGCTTCATGTTCCCACCGGTAACATATGAAGTATCTATGTCCTCAGAGCCTCAAACTTTTAGATTTTTGCCAATCTGATTGGAATGTAGTTTTAATTTGCATATCTTATTATGAATGTGGTTGAGAATCTTTCCATTTGTTTAAGAGCTGTTTACATTTCTTGTTCTGTGAACATTTCATATTTTTTGTCTTTTTTTCAATGTTTGTTCAGTGCATCTTTTAGAATATTTATGTTAGAAATATTGACTTTATTTCTTTCCTAAATTATCATTTGTCTTTTTACTAATTTTTTCCCATACAAAAGTTTTATTTTTATATGGTCAGACTTATCAGTTTTTCTCCTTATTCTGAAGCTTGTAACTTGTCTTTTGAAAGACTCATATTGACTGCTGTGTCAGGAAGAAACAAGGGTTGGGGTGGCCAGGGCAAGGGCAGAAACAGTAAGGTGGATTTGAAGGTGGTGATGATAATACAGCGTTGCTAGCAGTAGCCACAGTTCTGAATAGCTTTTGAAGTGTTTGTTGATGAGTAGGATGTAGGAGGTGAGAAAGTCAGGATGACTCCCAAGGTTTTGATCTAATGGGACTGAATTGCCATAACTGAGGAGACTGTGGGAGTGGCAGCTTTGGGGAAAGATCAAGAGTTTGATTAGCGATAGGTAATGCTTGAGGTGCCTAGTGGACATCCAAGTGGAAGTGCCAAGTGGAAAGTTGGATGAGTGAGTCTATAATTTCTGGAAATGTTTAGGGTTAGAAATAACCATGGAGAGTTACTTGCATGTAGAGGATATTTACTTGTGGTTTCCCTTTTTATTTATTTACTTTTCTTGAGGTAGTTTTACATATAGTGAAATGTACAAATATTGTACAGCTCAATGACTTTTCACAGACATATACATTTATATAACTAGCATCCTAGACAAGTATGGAGCAATTCCATCACCCCAAAAAAGTTCCCTGGTGCCCCATTTTAGTCATTCCACCCTTCAGAGGCAAGCATTGTTCTGATTTGTGTCAACACAATTTAGTTTTGCCCCTTATAGATGGTGTTTAAAAGCATACGACTGGTTGAAATTACCAATGGTGTGAAATGTAGATTAAGAAGAGGTCCAAGTGCTGTGCCTTGGGAAATCCAGTGATTCAAGGGTGAAATGAGAGGAGTCAGCAGAGGGATGGAGAAGGATTAGCCTGAGAGAGAGTGTAAGAGTCAGATAGAGTGGAGTCCTGGGCAGCAAGTGAAAAAAATGTTAGAACAGGAGGGGAGTGATGAACTGTATCAAATGCTGCCAAGACATCTTGTGAGATGAGGATTAAAAATTAGCCAACAGATTTATCAACAAAGGGACCATTGGTGACCTCAGTGAAAGCTGTTTTGGTGGAGCAGTGTGGCCTGAATACCTGATTGGAGTAGATTTGAGTGAACGGGAATGGAAGGACTGGACAGTAAGAATACAGATGGACATTTTGAGACGCAGAAAAATAGGATGGTAACCAGAAGGGAGGGAGTATGGGATAGATAGAGGCTTTTTTTTTTTTTTTCCCTCTAGTAAACAGCACTGTGTGCTGATGCGACTAATCCAGTAAGAGAAAAATTGACAATGGAAGAGAGATAGGAGAATTGCTGGAGAGCTGTTCATGAGTTGACAAGAGGGATGGGCTCTAGAGCACAAGGAAAGGGCTGGCCTAAGGTAGGGGCAGAGGGAATTCATCCATGGTAGTAGGAGGGCAGGCAGATAGAAGTGCAGATGTTGTTTCTTTAGTTGTTTCTATTTCTCCAAGCATCAACAAAGGAGCAAGAGGGGAGGAGATGTTAGGTTGAGGAGAGAGGTTTGAGTGTGAATGTCTGAGAATGAAAGAGTTAGTTACAGCATCACCTTGCACCTAACCCTATTGGTAACAGCTATGTAATGTCTGTACCTTGCTTATGTTTGGGATTCCTCAGTTTCTTCCTGGAGCTAGTAGTAACATCTCTCTTAGGATCTGTGAAGACTGCCAGGTGAGGAAAATACCTAATATTGATCCTAGCCCATAATAGATGCTTAATAAAGGATCATTTCTTTCCCAGTTGTAACCATGAAACTGGTCATAAATCACAGGTAGAAAAGTGCTTCCCATATTTAAAGTATTACTTTGATAGAATTGTAATCTAATTCCTCTTCAGATCTGTGTTTAATATGTTGATTAATGTTGAACTCTTGTGCTCAAGTGATCCTCCCACCTTTCCAAAGTGCTGTGATTATAGCTTTGAGCCATGGTGCCCAGCTGCAGTTACATTTTTTGGCAAGTTCTAAGGGACTGTTTTGGAGTTCTGTTATCTCTCTTAGTTTAATTTGATTATACTAAAGTGGAATGGTGTTGAACATGGTTATTGCGGATTTTAAAGTCTCAGATTGATTTACTTAAAAACTTCTAAGTGTGGACATTTCCTGATAGTCACAAAAACAAAAAGTATAATGACCCTCATGTACCTACCGTCTGGCTACCACCACCTTGATTGATATTCCAATTGATTTAGATAATTAAATGATCTTTGAAAAGATATGGAACTTGTCTTGGTTCACTAATGAATAAGAACTGAAGATTCACATTTAATAATAATTTAATCTGAATTATTTCAATCATTCATGCAAAAAAATTTATTGAGTATCTACTTTGTTCATTAGTGCCCTAATGTATAAGAACCTTGGTTGGGTGCAAATCCTGATTCTGTTACTTATTAGCTGTGTGGTCTAGGGCTACTCAAAATATTCTAAGCTTGTTTCCACATTGACAAATTTAAGATAATGCTAATATCTACCTCATAGGCTTGTTATGAGGATTAAATGAGATATATTGGCTTGCTAAATAAATGTTAGCTACTGTTACTACACTTAATCTTAGCCAAAAGGCCGGGAAGTAATAATGTTAGCTACTATTATTATAAATACCCTTTCTCTTTTTCTCTTCCTCATCTTTGGCATCAAGAGTTTGTGCAAGGTGCAGTTGGAGAGTGTTAGAGGATTAGTAAGTGGATCTTGATCTTGAAGAACTAGAATTCCAAAATCACATAATATTAGAGGCAGGAGAGATCTTTGAAATTATCTTGTTTGACAAGCCCAGAGAGATTTAGAGAAGTGTCCTCTATCACATAGCTTGCTATTAGTAGCAAAGCCAGGCCAAAGCTCAGGTCTTCTGGCTGTGAGTGCTCTCCTTATAAAATGACTCCTTTGTTGCTCCCTCCCTTAAGCCCTGCTCTTTCCAAATTGACTATCCTGGTCAGCATGTTCTTCCATGGTTGGCCTTTTCAGTGCACAGTGTATTATGGGCTTTCTGCATACATCCGACCTGAACATGTCCCTGGATGCTCTCTCCTTACGGTTCAAAGGAAGACTTTTTAGGGAACGTAGGCAAGTTGTCTCTGTGTAATCACAAAGATGTTTTTATCTTCCTCTTGTATCACAGCCCAGGAGTTAAAGTCACTGTTTGAAAAAAAATCTCTCAAAGAGAAGCCTCCAGTTTCTGGAAAGCAGTCAATATTATCTGTACGCCTAGAGCAGTGCCCTCTGCAGCTGAATAACCCCTTTAACGAGTATTCCAAATTTGATGGCAAGGTAAGTAAAAATGAGACTTGTCCCTTTAAGTAAAACTGTAATTGAGTGGAGTTGTTGTTGGTATTATTATTAGATTTAAGGTTTCAGAAATGCTTCGTAGAATGTCAGTTGACAGTTACAGAATATCACTTACATTTTCTAAGACTGTTGATGCAAAGGTATGAATTTGGGCTCAGTGTTGTTTTCACAGTAATATATTTGGGAGAATTAAAAACAGAAACAGTCCTGTGATCTTTCATTCTTTCTCTGTGTGTAGATATCTCAGGACTGTTGTATGTTAATCCTCCCAAACGTATTTATATGTTTGTGTATATATATATGTGTTTTTATATATGTTTATATATATGTGAGAGAGAGAAAGGGGAAGGGGAGGAAGGGAGAGAGAAATATGTATGTGTGGATTTTTCATCTATTTTATCTCCTAAGCATACTTGAGAAGTTGGATTAGTTATATTTTGATTAATCAAACTCTAATTGTGTTGGGAAAACCTTGAAAGTGGTTCTGGGAGGCAATTTCCATTGTCTTGGCTGATTCTTTATTATAATTGTAGATTGTTGAAATCAGCTTCATTTCAGAATTCTAGGCTATTGCTTGCATTTCAGTATCTCACTGTAGGGGGATCTCAACACTCGCTATGGAGGATAACTTTATTTTTTGCCTGTTTGTGCTAACAATTTGCTGTTATAAAATTAAAGTGTGTTTATTTTCCTTTTAGAAAAACGGCCACTGTTTCAGGTGGATCCTGGTTGCATGTGCAACACCCCTTCCCAACCCCCTGCCATCCTGTGTCTCCATGCTGACCTGAACAGGGCCTTTTTCAGAAGACAATAGTGGTTGATTTTTGTATTTATTGTCATGATGTTTGCTGTCTGGCAGTGGTATGGGGTGCTGAGTGATATAGCTCTTTGCCTGGAGGGGTTGTGTGTAATTTGTCTTATTTCAAAACCATTGCAGTTAAAAAACATATAGCTTTTCGTTTATGCTTGAATTTTTTTTTTTTTTTCCATGAGCTGGCTCTGTCAGTTGTCCTCTTTGAGCAGAGATGTTTTCTCTTAGAAAGACTTTTACTTCATACAATTCAGCAGGCTTCCATAGGTTTAAGTAAGCTTGTGTGGCCATCAGCACATGAGGTTATTGATATTTCTGGGGAAGAAGAGCAAGAATTAGAAACAAAATACATAAATAATAGATCCTAATATGCTCAGGAAGTTTCCTCCAAAAAGCAATCTGAAAGCACTTTTAGTAAATTACAGATTTTATTGATGTAAAACTTCTCTTTCCTCTGCCCTTGCTGCCTTCTCCTGTTTTGTGGGACGTAGCACAGTGAAGGAAGTTCCCCCAGGGGACAGGAATGTCAGCCTCTGGAAAATGGCAAGTTGGACTGTATAGGATTTAAAAAAAAAATACTACAATGGATTCATTTAGATAGGTGAGAAGTTGTTATTGGGATTAGGTTAAGCAGTTAGAATTTATTTGCTTCCATTGCCTGATACCATCTCGTTTGAGATGTAATTTCTGGAATAATTAATGTGTGATAATGTGTTTATATTAAAAAGCACAGATCTTTTAAAATATTCTAGCGTTTTCCTTATACCATAGACTTTATTATTAATTACTTAGGTTTGGATTTATCACAAGGTTGTGAATTCTGCTTGGTGTGTGTATATCTAACTTGTGAAGTGCCAGCAGGAAAATAAAAAATAAAGTAAACCATTTCCTTAGTCACAAAGGAATTATTCTTGCTAGATGTGTTTACACTGAAGACTCTCAATGCTTTTGTCATAGCAAGTCCATTTGTAATCCACAAAGGATGTGAGTGCAGAGCAGTCACCATTATGCATTGATTAAGAAAGATCTAGATATTGATAAGTCTATCTTATGTGATACTATTGTATTATCTTACATATTACAATTGTTAAAATACAATTAAACCCTTGTTCTCATCTATTATTTAATATCGATGCATTTGGCAGATATGTAATGAAAATGGCTAATATTTGAAGGATATTGTACTGTACATATTAAATTAGTCTTTATCTTTGTGAAATGCATCAATATGATATTCAATGACATCTCAGTGATTAATAGAGAATTATACTTGAGTCAAGCCTTTTTGTAACCTAGAAATTAAAATGACTATTCAAATAACACCTCAAAATGATCAAATTAGCATTTTGTGATTGCATAATAATGGGATTGTAGTAGTTATAACAGCACCACGGCTGCCTCTAGAGTTAAGATCATGTCAACCCCTTGATAATAAAGCCTTTTCCGTGAGAGTCGACTTTAATAATTTCCAGATTGATTCCTCCCATAAATCATCTGACATTCAGCACTAAATTTTTGTTACTGTTGTAACTTAAAATTATTTTATTTTTATTCGGCTCATATTTAAGAAATGAAATGAGAGTCTTGTTTTAATGATTCACTGTCTTGTCATTGGAACGCCATGCTTTTTGCCTCAAATGTAAGGGTTTTCTGTGTATTTTGATACTCCTATTTTTTTTTTTTTACAAAGGTTTGTTAAAGCCTCTAAAATATGTACATTTTTTTTCCTTACAAATATTCACAATGTTTTTCTTGGGAATAACTCTTGCCTTATTTACATAATTAACTGAGTTGCTTAGGTCTCTCGGGCAAATAGTACATAATTGGGGAGAGAAGGGGACAGGGAAGAGTTTGGGGTCTAATTAAATATGCTAAAAAACTACTTAATTATGTATTTCCTCAAGAGACTAACTGCTGTGAAATCCTCCTTAAGATTAAACTAGTGTTAGATTTGAGGAAAGGATTTTGCTTTTGCTGTGGCTTTATGATTACATTGCAGTCAAGCAGGCACATCTAGTGTTCTTAACAGTTTGTGCCAACTGGATTGTTGGTTTTAATGATTCTATGGGCAATTAAAGTGAATATTTCCAAGTAATTTTTGGTTCCTGTAGCTGGTTAATAATTTTATACGAATCTTTTAAAATTGTGGTTGGCTAATAATTTTTTCAGGCGTGAAATTGAGAGGGAAAGGCTGTACTTCGGCATGTGCTTTGTTGTCATTTTGACAATTTTTTGAGTCAGGTTTATTGTGTTGACATTATTTCTTTAGCAAATTGGTGATGCTGTCTGTGATCTGTTTTAGAGTCTGAATTATCAGTAACTGTTTACTGATCATTTGAAAAAAGTTCAAGGTTGCTTGCCAAGCAGCTTTAGGGCATGCTTTGGTCAGACCCGGCAAAACTGGCCTCAGCCATTTGCCTGAATTCTTAAGCATTGTTGAGAAGGAACCTCTAAATAGCCTTATTAACAAGACCAAACCTCTATTCTAAAGGTTGAGACAATTAGAAAACTTCTTGTGCCAGTCCTGACTTCACTGGATGTGGGAAATGTTGGTTGTGACAAGAGGTTGCTTTGAGGTGATCAGGGAGTAGGCTTTGCTGAGAGGCAGTAGACGTTCAGTACTGATTTAAGTGCCTCAAAATCTGTTGATTTTTCTGCCCTGTTTCTCCACCTGTTTCAGATTGGTTCATGTTTTAAGAAGGAAATCTAACCCTTCCCATTTTATACCATATCACTTTCTTGAGAATCTTTTACTGGTACATTATCACTGTTATGGTCAAATTGCATTTGCAGATGTCCTTAGTAGACCATCAGAAGTTCAAGTACTCATTTCCTGTGAATATGGTTACTAATAATAATAATTTTAAAAAGTTGTATCATCTCGGTCAGTTTTTTCACCTCTGAAAGGAGATGAGCGTGAGTTCCTCACAAGGCTCATAAGACCAACAAACAGGGTAGCTCTAGGATGAAGCATCTAGCACAGTGAGAGGTAGCATAATTGAGTAAAGCAAACTATTCTGTAGTAAAGCCTCAGTTTGAATCCTCATGGCTCCATGTATGGTGTGACTTCAGGCTAGTTACTTAATCTCATGAAGCTCAGGACACACTACCCCAAAGTGTGACACCTTGAAATATTGAATATCACAAGCTGAAGGAATTTGAGAAATGGCATGAAGAACTCTGATCTCACCCTGCCGTTCTTCCTTAAAGCAGGTCACAAGGCCCTCACGTGAGACGTTTCCTTCCTCTGCCTGGAAGAAAGGAGCGTCCTCATCTCCAAAGATGAATCTCAAAGAACAGGCTTTGCTAAATTTCCCCACAGTTTACCACACTTACTTCCTACCTTTTTCCTGTTTTCCCGTGACTTTATATTTTTTGTCAAACGTAATATAAAAACCCTGAGATTTAACCAGTGGTTTCTTGGATCTTCCTTTTCTTATGAAGGCTTTGTGTCATATAAAATTTAGGTTAAATAAATGTGTGTGCTTGTCTTTGTTACTCTGTCTCTTGTTACAGGGGCCCCAGCCAAACATTTACAAGGAAAATTTTTTTTCTTCTTTACAAGTTCCAGTCCTGACACATGAAAGAAATGACAGTGTATCTTCCTTACGAGGATGAAATGAGCAGGATGTGTTTAGCAGAATTCAACAAATACCCCACTGCTGCTGCTTTCTCTTTGTAAAAGGGTGGCACAGGGCATTGACGATGGGGCAGTGACGTGTCTTCCAAGTATTTCATTAGGTGGTTGACAAGATTGAGTGAGAGGGAATGTGTTTTTAAAAGCCATAGAATAGTGTCTTAAAGAAGAAGTGTAGCAGAGTAGATGAAAACGGTCTGCATGTTGAAGTTCAGGAAGTCCAGTGGGGTTTTGGTCCTTCACTAGGAAGATTGAGACAAGTAATTACTTCCTTTGGGTGGATGCGGTGATGGTCATTTTTTTTAAACCTTGGGTGAGAAAATGGTTCAATATTGGTAATTACTTGGCAGTTTCTAAAATGTTAAATATCCTACTTTTTGGGCTTAACTAAATATTATTTTCTAAATATAAGGGGAATGTTTGACTTGACAAGTGCTTGAAAGAGCAAACCAGTTCGGGTTCATATAGACAACTGTGACTTTGATTGTGTTAACTTGTTAGAAAGTAACCATTTCTCTGTTAGAAACTGTTTTAACAGGGAAGCTGCAGAGAGCATGGGGGAAGGGATAATTCATGAGTGCTAATTGCTTGGCTGTTAATTTTCATAAGTGTTGATAGAAGCAGTTCCTTAAATTAAACTTTGTTTAAAATGTATCAGGGGAAATATTCCACAATGTCGAGCCTGAAGTGAAAATTAATATGAATGCTGTGGCAATTAACACATACTGGTTAATAGCTTTTAGCAGCATTTTGGGATGATAGTCCTTAAATACATTTTTGCATGCTGTTCTTGTTTCAGCATTGTTCCAGTCTATGTCTGGATAATTATGAACAAATGTTTTCTACAATCATTGGCATTAAATAGCTCTCTTCAAAGAAAGTCACTTAAAACTTTGCAGAAAAGCTCGAAGCCACCAAGAAATGTTGCAAACTCAGAAAAGGTCAGCGAATTGAAATCATGTAAAAAGAAAAATTGCCCTTAGAGGAAAAGGCACCTCATCTGAACTTGGAAAATGTGCTATTATTGTGGGAATAGTCCCTTCTAATAAGTTAAGCTACATTGCTTCTGGATCTCTTTCCGAAAACAAATGTAGCCTGGGATTTTTAGTGTTGGCTATATTTCTAGAAAGCAGCTTCTACTTAATGCTACCTGAGCTGAGGCAGTGGACTTGAGCCTAAGGGCCTTCTGGCCTTACTTCCTCTCCTTTACCCCCACCCCCTTCTCAGCTGATAGAGGTGCTGGGGTAACCATGAGTGAAGAGAGAAGTTGGCTCCATAATACTGAAAGTCCGCTACTGCTCCTTTCAATAAGAGTTCTCCAGGGCTTTGCTTGCTTAGCGCCCAATAAGAGACAAATCTAGGGTGACTACATCTTGAATTAGGAGCTGTTTGTCTCACTTGTTCGTTGGCTTCATTTACTTTTTTTTTTTTTTTTTTTTTTTTTTTTTTGAGACACAGTCTCTCTCTGTTGCCCAGGCTGCTGGAGTACAGTGGCACCACCTCAGCTCACTGCAGCCTCTTCCCAGGTTCAAGCAATTCTCTTGCCTCAGCCTTCCAAGTAGCTGGGATTATAGGCACCTGTCACCATACCTGGCTAATTTTTGTATTTTTAATAGAGATGGGGTTTCGCCATGTTGACCAGGCTGGTCATACTCCTGACCTTAGGTGATCTGCCTGCCTTGGCCTCCCAAAGTGCTGGGATTACAGGTGTGAGCCACTGTGCCCCATCTACATACCTTTTTTTAAGAACGTCTCAACATGAAATTAGCAGTTATTCTCTTGGCAATTTATCTCTACGACTATATTTTGCTACTCTTCCTTTCATAGATCAGTTTTTGTTAGTCTATTATATTTCTCAAAGAAGATACAGATTAGATATTTACTACCTTTTACACATTACAGTATATGTTATACAAGGATCACTGGGGGCTGTGTCTCATACCTGTAACCCCAACATGTTGGGAAGCTGAAGTGGAAGGATCACTTGAGCCCAAGAGGTTGAAGCTGCAGTGAGCTGTGATTGCACCACTTGCACTCCAGCCTAGGTGACAGAGCAAGATAGTATCTGAAAAATAAGGATCAAATTCATTAAAGAAATCTCTTTGTGAAATTTGTTTCCCCCTTATACCATTATATTAACTCTCTCCTCTTGCTGTTGCTTCATGTTATACTGAAAATCCCAAGGGATGACATTGGGTTTTTTGTCTTGATGGTCAATTTATAATGAGTTAAATAGGAATCACAACAAAATGTTTTCGGCACTCTACTCTGAAGTTAAACCCTTTATGCTGAGTTCTTAAAACTAACTGCCTCTGCTCTGAGCTCTCTGTCTAGGCCTCATTTCTGTAGTGAGTTGTGAACCTTACCAGTGTGTGGTAGCTTCCTTTGGTTATGGAGCCATCTTCTAAAAATTCTGTGAGAGGTAGAATTCACCATTGGCTTAAGGTTTTTCAGAGGAAGGCAGAATTTTACCATGGAAAGAACATGGTTGTTAGGCTTGGGTTAACATCTCTTCATCTGAGATCTAAAGAATGTGTAAGAGCTAAGAAAAGGGGGATGAGACAGGGGGAACAGAAGGTCTAAGGCAAGGGGAGCTTGGCAGTTTTCAGGAACCAAAAGAAAGTTGTGTGACTGGAGCCCTAGGGTGAAGTAGATCTTGGTGAAAGGTGAAGCTCTGGGAGCAGACCAGGTATGACTAGTAGAGGTGTTCTCTTTAACCTAATGGCATGGGAAGCCTTGGACAAAGATTTAAATGGGGAGGTGAGATAATCAGATTTGTTTTGAAAATACCAGTGGGGCTGTGCTGCAGAGTATATCCCTGAGAAGGGTTTGTGAGGATAGAGAGACTAATCAGGACATTTTTTGCAGTGCTCCTGGTGAGAGAGTGATAACTTGGGCTTACTTATTGGGATGAAGATGGAGTGAATGAATTCAAGAGATACTTAGTAGTAGGCAAAAGTGGTAGGATTTGATGATGTATGTAGGGAGCAGGGTTAGAAGGGGGTTCGAAGGATGATTTCCTGGTCCGTGTCTGGCTTGTAGAGCTGGATGGATAATGAAACCACCCTGAATTAAGAGTCACTGAAAGAGGGCCAAGGATGAGGTGGACATTCCCACTGTAAGCTGTTTTGGACCTGCTGACTACAGATGATAGGCTGATAGGCTGTTATCATGTCCTTGATGACATTGTACATCTTTTTGGGAGGAGGGCTATATACCCTACTTGTCTGATGGGTGTTTGGGGAATCTGAGGCAGTGCTGTCTGAGGCGAGAGAGGAGCCAGAAGCCTCTTCTTTGTTCTTACTAGTCAGCCAGCCTTGGAACTGGCTAAGAAATTGCCTTCAGACATTAGCCACCTTCCATACACTTCCTCTTGGATAACGGGGATGTGTACTCAGATGCCCAACCGGACTCACTAGGCTGTTCAGAGGAGAAAGCAATAGGGTAATTTTATTCTTTTATTTTCTAGGAGAGTAATTTTAAATGAGACAGATATCAGGTGTCATTTAAGACAAGTGCTGATGGTAATTCTTGGAGGTTAGGGGACTAAGAGGTAAACAACATGGAAGTATTTTTGTTACAACAGGATTACTGTTGTACTACCTTCTCACTACCCAATTAATTACTAGGTTAGCAAAGGGAATCTGGTTGGAATGATATCAAGCACTGAGGTCTAGCCTAGGAGACAATCCTTGTAGGTATGGAGGGGATTATGGATGGTGAGATTTTACATTCAGCCTTCTCATCCTGAGGCACTTTGCTCTGCATGATTTACAGTGGAGAGATTTTCTCTCCCTTGAAGAACAAGGCCCTGATTTTACTATCTTGAAGACATCTGTCCCGAGAAATCAAATGGCAGTGACTGCAAAAGTCTAGGAAAAAGAGCTGTGGTACTGGAATAAGAAATAAAAATAGGGGGCTACAGATGGGAAAACTGCAGATTTTGAAGAGTTAATCTTTTCTATATACATTGGAACTTTCCTCTTAATTATGCTAACCGAACAGTGATGTAGGGAGTATTAGCTCCAAGTGAGTAAACAGGCTGAGAGAGAGAAAGTGATGTGTTCAAGGATTTCCCACTAGGATGAGGCAGAGCTGATATTCAGCTCCTTTGTTTCTTATTCCAATACCACAGCTCTTTTTCCTAGACTCTTGCAGTCATTGTTACAGAGAAAACAAAAACAGTTAATATTTGAAATGTTTCAAAATTTAAAAACAAAAGTTTTGGTACCAGGTGTAATGGCTCATGTCTGTAATCCCAGCACTTTGGGAGGCCAAAGTGGGGGATCACCCGAAGT